>NC_091470.1:114993814-115293814 GCF_036971445.1 Narcine bancroftii | reverse complement strand
TCAAGCCCAAAACATTGGTTAAGTATCTTTATCTTTGCTACATAAAGGACACTGTTGACTTATGGGTTGACTTACTTGGATAGCAAGCCAAAACTAAGGAAGTTCTAACTTGGGTCACAGATAGAGCAGATGTGCCTCACTAATCTGTAACTCGAGGAACAACATATCATTGTCTTCCTCAACACCCTTAAACCCAATGGCATGAACACTGAATTTTCTAATTTTCGCTAACTCCCACCTCTACCTGCTTCCACTGTATCCTTCTCTTCTCCATTTAAATCTTTAAATTGAAACATATAGCACAGTAACAGGCCCTTCTGGTCTACGAGCCCGAGCCACCCAATTACATTCAATTGACCTACAACCCCAGGTTTGAAATGGTGGGAGGAAACCCACGCAGACATGGGAGAATATAGAAATTCCTTACAGACAGTGCCGAATTGGATCCCTGGTCACTGGTGCTGTAATAGCGTTACGCTAACCACTACACTAACTGCAGTTCACACCCTACCACCACCCTTGGTCTCTCCTTCTACCTGTCTCTCCAACATCCTATCACTTCAGCCCCTCTCCACACTCTTTCTTCCCACTTTTAAAGACTTTATTTAAAATTTTATAACATGAATACAATAAAGAATTACATTTAAATAAAAATAGAAAAAAACAATTTAAAAAGGTATGATTACAATATTACATCAGAAAACTACACAAAATAACCCCCCCGTTAATTGTAACACAATATTAATAGTCTAACTTAAAATTAGTCCAACCCTCCCCCCCAAAATAAAGAGAAGAGTTAATAAAATTGACAATATATATGAAAAAAAATACCCACTTACAAAAAAAAGAGATAAAACTTAACCTAAAACAATTCTAACAACAAAAAAAAATTGTCAATACTAAAATATCACACTTAAACATATATTTAAATCAAACTTAAATGCATATAATTAGCAAACGGAGTCCACTTTAACTTATAAAAAGACATCTTATCCTGAATTGAAAAAGATATCCTTTCCATAGTCAAACAAAATTTCATTTCCAAATACCACTTATCTAAAGTTAGTATATTTCTATCTTTCCAAGTAAGTGCTATACATTTCTTAGCCACAACTAAAGCTAAATAAATAAATGAAATCTGATAATCCTCTAAACCTAAATCGATTAATGATTGCATGTTCCCTAATAAAAATATATCGGGATCTAATACAAGGTGGATATTATATAAACTGTTAAAAACAGATTGAATACCTTTCCAAAACTGTTGCAATCAATCACAAAGCCAAACAGTATGCAAAAAAGTATTGGCCGTCTGATCACATCGAAAACAAGAACCAACTTACTAAAACCAAATTTTTTTAATTTCTCCGGCGTTAAATATAGCTGATGAATAAAATTATAATTAATTATCGCTAGTCTTGCATTAATTAATTTCCGAATACTATTCTGACAAATTTCCATCCAAGCTTCTTCAGCTATTTTATGTCCTAAATCCTTTTCCCATTTCAACTTATCTTTATCCCAGTCTTTTTTACTATCAATTTCTTGTAAAATACAATACAAATCAGATATATATCCCTTTTTTGGTATTGAAAGTACATATTCTTCAAAACTAGATTCAGGCAATAAAATCATATGTCGACCACATAACTGTTTTACAAAAGATCTTAATTGATAATATACAAATATAGAATTTGCACAATATCATATTTCCTTTGTAATTTGTCAAAGGAACAAAAACAACCCTCAGAAAAACAATCAGATAAATTTTTTATTCCCTTCTTTTCCCATTGTTTCAAAGTGGCATTAGAGACCGTAAAAGGAACAAGTTGATTATTATATAATGGCAATCTTCCAGAATATATATTTTTAAGTCCCAATTTTTTAAGTTTACTTGTCCATAAATTCAATAAATGTTTCAATATTGGCACATCATAAGTTCGTAATAAATTTTTATTCCATCGAAACAAAAACTCATGAGGAAATTTTTCTAAAATAACCGCCATTTCTATCTTTACCCAACTAGGTGGGTCGTCCATATTCATTAATGCACTAAGAAATTTGAATTGAGCTGCTTCATAATAATGCTGAAAATTCGGTAATCTTAAACCTCCAAATTGAAAATCCCACATCAATTTTCTCATTGCTACTCTCGGAAATTTTCCCTTCCATAAGAATTCTCTAATCGCTTTATATAAATCCTTAAAAAAACTTTTTTTTTAAAAATAAAGAATTGATTGAAACAAATATTGTATTCTAGGAAAAATATTCATTTTTATGGTATTAATCCTCCCTAGTAAACCCAAAGGTAGATCCCTCCACCTAATCAAATCTAATTTAATCCTTTTTATTAAAGGAAAATAATTAATTGAATATAATTCTTGAAATTCCATATTAACATTAATTCCTAAATATTTAATTTGTGTAGTCCACTTCAAATTTGTAATATTTTTATATACTGAATAATCACCTTTACAAATTGGTAAAATTTCACTTTTAGCCCAATTTACTTTGTAACCAGATAATTGGCCATAAATTTCTAAACATTCTTGAATTGCAGGTAAAGAAATATCCGGATCCACCAAATATAATAAAACATCATCAGCAAATAAATTAATCTTATATTCCTCATTCAGAACTCTCATACCTTTAATCTTTTTTCCCACTTGATATCATCCTTTCCTATTTGATCAAGGGAAATATTGGCTGTCCATTTCTCTCCACTGACGCTGTCTGACCTGCTACTTTTCTCCAGCTTATCACTGTTGCCCAAGATCCCAGCATCTGAACTTCTCATGTTTCTACAGTATATTTATGTACTAGTTGACTTGCCTGGATAACACACAAGGCTTTTCACTGTATCCTGGGACACAATAAACAATCCAACCTCATCCTAGTAAGAAATCTATGCTAATTATTGTTCCCCTACAGCCTTTTCTATTTCCTACCCATTACCTTAAATCTGGATTCTCAGCTCCTTCAAGACCCATTTCTAAACCCACCACAATTTTGAACTTCTCTCCAACAAATCTTGCAATCTGTTCCAAAGAGAGCAACCCTTGATTCTCTAGTCAACCTTCATAGCTGACATGGCTCCTACCTAGAGCCTTCCTACTGAATCCATTCAGATCCCTCTCAAGACCACCTCAAATCCTCGAGTGTGTGTGGTGAAACCACAATTGTGTTATGTAAATGACAGGACCTTTTATGTTTGACCCTACTTTCACTGGCCAGCTCATGACTCCTCCCCTTTATCCCCCATAAAGGCTGTCATGTCACAAGCCTGCCCCCAGATCGAGTTTGAGTCAGGGTGAGCCAGCAACACAAGGGATGCTGACCATTTCTTACTAATAAAAGCCCTCAGTTCCAATAACTTCAGTCTTACTGTAATTGATCGTGCATCAGTGTGCTGACCGGCTGCATCACAGTCTGGTAAGGGGGCACCAATACCCCTGAGCATAAAGCCCTGCAGAAGGTAGTGGACACAGCCCAGGACGTCACCACCATCGACAACATCTACATGAAATGCTGTCGTCGGAGGATCCACATCACCCAACTACCATCATGAAAGACTCACACCACCAGGTTCAGGAACAGCTGCTCCCCCTCCACCATCAGACTCCTCAACAACAAACTCAATCAGGAACTCGTTTAAGGACTAGTACTTTATTTATTACTGAATATTTATTTTCTGTATTGCAATTAGTTTGCATGTTCTTCTTGTTTACATTTCCCCCTTTTGTACACGTATCTTTCTTGAGTACAGTTATTTTGTATGACCAATAAGTGGTAACTCTGCCTGGCCCAGGTTGTATGTGATGTCATGTATGTATCTGACAATACATCTGAACTTTTGAGTTTGACTGATCACACTCACCTTGTTGCCGCTGGAAGTGGGAATATTGCACCACTTTGCAATGGGTTCCGGAACCACCTCCCATTGGTCACCGTTCACCTGCTCCAACAGTTTAGCGAAAGTGGATTTCCCAACAGCTAAATCGAAGCAGAAAACATTCTTCAGTTTTGGAGCAGTGTTCAAAAGGAAAAAAAATCAGCTTAGCATGTTTTATTGACACTTGACTGGAAAGTTGCAGCAGTTAGTGCAGCTGACTCACAGCTCCACAGACCCAGGTCAATCCTGATGCTGTTTAGGCTGAATATGGACATTCTCCCTGTGACCATTCATGTTCCCCCGAGCTTCCACCTCCTTCCCAAAGAGTTGTTGGTAGATGAAGGGAAAAGGGGCAGGTTGGCAGGCACACAACAGAAGAAGATTAATGGGACTGGGATTGCTGTGCTGGGAACTGTCGTGGTCAAAGGAGATTTACCAGGATGTTCCCTAGACTGGAAAGTAAGTCTTATGAAGCAATGTGAGCAGAGCTCAGGCTTTTTTCTCGGGAGTAAAGAAGATTGGGAGATTACTTAATAGAGGTCTACAATATTCTGAGAGGCATAGATAAGATGGACAACAAGCACCTTTTTTCCCAGGGCAGGAGTAGCAAACATCAGAGGGCGTCTGTACAAAGTGAAGGGAGGGAAGTTTAGGGGAGACGTCGGGGTAAGTTTTTTTTTAATACACAGAGTTATGGGTGCCGGGAATGCATTGGCAGGGGTGGTGGTGGTAGAGGCTGGAATACTAGGAGCATTTAAGAGACTCTTAGACAGGCACATGGATGAAAGAAAAACAGAGGGTTACTGGGTAGGGAGGGTTTAGTCTTTTTTTTGGTAGGAATATGTAGGTTGGCACATCAAGGGCTGAAGGGCCTGTACTGTGTGTGATGAAATGCTCCATGTTCTAAATGCCTTCTTTCTGTGCTGTGATTTCTGTTAGATACTCGTGACCACCTCTCCCTAGCTTTGTTGATGAACAGAGAGACAAATATCATTGGCTTTGTGATTCCTTCTTCATGATCCAAGGAAAGTAGCGTCCTTCTGAGCCACACCAGCCAATGACGTTCATCGATCAGTTAAGCCAAGGCTACTGGATAGAAAGGTGATGAAGGCAACAGTGATTGACGGGAGTGCGCAGGGTGTGTTCCTCGCCCTGTCAATCACTGTTACTTTCAGAAACTCTCCACCCTGCGCACCAAAACAAGTCAACCTGGGAAGTTGGCTCAGAGGGGTGACAGGCATGTATGGTCATGTAACTGTCATGGTAGCTCGAGGTCGAGAGGCACATTCAAATCCTACCACAGCAGCTGGAGAACTTAAAACTCAAACAAACGTGGAAGTTAAATTAAATCGGCTAGTCTCATGACCACAGGATTGTTCTAAAGACCCATATGTGACTCCAGATCTATCACTTTTAATTCAGGGACAATTAGGAATGGATAATAGATGTTGGCATTGCCAGTGACATTTATTGCCTGTTAATTAAATAACAACAAATGTAGATTTCAGGCACTCAAAGTAATTCAGGGTTTCACCTGCAGTCTTGCAGGGGTTTAGCTCTTGGTGACAGCTTTGGACTTGGCACAAGGTCCCAAACCCATGGGTAAACTGATCATCCAGAGAGGGGGCCATGACAGCTGAGTGTGGGGCTTCATGTTCCTGGCCAAGAGGTCAGACTTGATGTGGGGGAATAAATCATCTGCCAGGTGTGGTCGGATCACAGGCACAATGATTGGCCGTCCATCAGCTTGTGTGTCACAATCCCTGGGCAAATGAGATGTAAAGTTAGTGGTTCAGCAGGTGATGGCTGCAGAGACTCATATTGAGTCTGGAAGCCCAGTGCCTCTGTGGAGTTTACATATCCCACCATAATCGCAAAGATGTGTGGGTGACTAGGTGCCCTGAGTACAGGTTGGTAGAAGGAAAATTGAGATAGTATTGGGGAAAGACACTGCTTGACCTGCCAGAGGATAATGTGTTGGATGCTGAGGCTGGTAGGTGGTAGGGCAGGATTTGGGGGATTCTATGTTTGTGGCATCTGGGGGCAGAGGGGACTAGGACAGATGAGCGGGAAATGGAAGTGATGTGGGTGAGGGCTGAATTGATGGAGGACAAGTTCTGCCAGTTGGAGGATCGTGGTGGCAGAGTGTGAATAGTCAGGGGTCTGGTCCAGAAAGAAGTGATGTGGTTTAAGACCTTCTGTATGGGGGATGGAGGTGCAAAGAGATTGGGCATTCGTCATGACAATGAGGTGGTCCAGTTCGGGAATCTGAAGTCATTGAGGGGATGGAGGGCTTGTAATTTGTTGCGAATGAAGGTGGGGAGAGATTGGACCAGGGAGAAAAGATAGATGAAACTACTTCGATGGAGCAGGCAGAAACAATGGGTCTACCTGGATGGTTGGGTTTGTATATCTTGGGTAGGAGGTAGTAATGAGCAGTGCGGGGATGGGAGAGAATGAGGTCAGTGGCAGTGGGAGGGAGGTGACCAGAGGTGATGATGTTGGAGACAGTGGCTTGATGTGTCATGATGGTGTCCTTTACGAAGGGTAGATAGGAGGAGGAGTCTGAGAGCTGTTGTCTGGCCTCAGTAAGGTAGAGGTCAGTGTGCCAGACCATAACAGCACCACCCTCGTCTGCGGGTTTGATGGTGAGGTTGGGATTGTTGTGGAGAGAGTGGTGGGCAGTGTGTCAGAGGAAGTAAGATCAGAATTCGAGAGGGGATGGTAAAAATTGAAAAGGTTGATGTCTCGGCCACAGTTGGAAATAAAAAGGTCCAGAGCAGGCAGCTGGCCAGGGCAAGGTGTCCAGGATGAGGAAGACAGCCTCAAGAGGGAGAAGGGGTTTTGGGTGGGGGAGGGGTGGATAGAGAGTTGGTCATGGAAGTCAGCAAGGCCAATCCTTATCTCTAAAGCATGTGGATTGAGTAACTAGGGTTCATTTGCAACAGATGCAACTTCACCTACTGAGTTCTCCAACTACCAGTCATCCTTCCTTATCCGCGGGGGATGAAGTGACCAACAGGCGGGTAACATGAACACAGCGCTGTGGATACAGTGTAATGGACACAGCGCGTTGGATAGTGTAATGGACAGAGCACGGTGGAACAAAGGGAAGATTTATGTCCCGGGCTGGATGGAGCGAGATTTCAACGCGCTATTCAAATGGCGCGCAGTTTAAAACTATAGTTTATTTTTGGAATTTTCCATGTAATATTTTCTGACCGCGGTTACGGAGAGGGGTAATCGTTCGTTTTCTCTCGCCCAAGACGAGTGCTTAGCCCTTGCAGACTGTGAGGGGGGTTGTGCCTCTGCCGGGTGCAATTTCCTCACGGGAGGGAGGGAGAGAGAGAGGGAGGGAGAGAGAGAGAGAGAGGGAGAGGGAGAGAGAGAGGGAGAGGGAGAGGGAGAGAGAGAGGGAGAGGGAGAGGGAGAGAGAGAGGGAGAGGGAGAGAGAGAGGGAGAGAGAGAGAGAGAGGGAGAGAGAGAGGGAGGGAGAGAGAGAGGGAGGGAGAGAGAGAGGGAGGGAGGGAGAGAGAGAGGGAGGGAGGGAGAGAGGGAGGGAGGGAGAGAGGGAGGGAGGGAGAGAGGGAGGGAGGGAGGGAGGGAGGGAGGGTGGGAGGGAGGGAGGGAGGGAGAGAGAGAGAGAGGGTGGGAGGGAGGGAGGGAGAGAGAGGGTGGGAGGGAGGGAGGGAGAGAGAGGGAGGGAGGGAGAGAGAGGGAGGGAGGGAGAGAGAGGGTGGGAGGGAGAGAGAGGGTGGGAGGGAGGGAGGGAGAGAGAGGGTGGGAGGGAGAGAGAGGGTGGGAGGGAGGGGAGAAGAAGGGGGAGGGAGAGAGAGGGGGGGTACTCAGTTACCACCCGGCACGGGCGCTGCGAATTTACCGATGTTGCCTTCCACCGACATCCTGGTGACGGCCGGCGTCACGGCGCTGCTCCCGAGCGGTGACCTCGCCCTTGCCGTGCTCATTTCCCCTGCGTCGGCAGGGCGCCGGGAAGGAGCCTTCCTTCTGCTCCACGCCGGCAGCTTCTGGCAGGCGCTCATCAGCGAGCGGAGCCCCGGAGTCCCGCCGGGCGCACGGCGACTCTGCAAGCGAGCGGCCCCCGTCCAGCCGCCGCGGGCTGCAGCCATGCGACCTAGCAGGGCAGGGGGAGCGTGCCGGCCATGGACACCCCCAACTCAATGCAAAGCCGCAAACTCCTCTCACCGGCTGCAATAAGCGAACTAGTTCCGGGTTACACGCTCCAGAATTTATGCATAAGCTTCACTCCAATGGCGTCCAAAATTAAGAACACGGACTCACTCCACAGAACCTGCTGTCTAACCGGTTTAACGTCGTGTCCAAGGTGCATGTGCACCAACATTCTTCCTTGCTGCAAACAATCGTGTTATGAAGTAAAACACTAACGTCTGCAAGGTTCAAGATTCAATTTATTGTCATGTAAACAGGATCATATTACATGAAATTGCCTTTTCCCTGCTGGATGGCAGATAGATTCGCCATCGCCTCTTACGGGGTAAAGAGAGTCGCCCCCAGGGTCACTGAGTGCCCTTGAATTCGTCTCCAGCAATCTGGCAGCTTCACAGAGTCCAGTCCAAACCACTGGACATCTGAACCTCCAACACGGTCAGGAACCCCCTCGCCACCCACTCACATCTCAGTTCCGGGACCTGGTACCCCTTCAACCAATTTTGAGCCAGTCTTCAGCAGTTTGCATAAAAGTACAACGCTGGAGAAACTCAGCAGACCAAACCTCATCTGGGGTTCGCATCCGGCGCTGTGTATAAGGAGTTTGTACCTTCTCCCTGTGTCTGTGTGGGTTTTCTCCAAGCGCTCCATATGTATGGGTGTGTCGATCAATTGGGTGGCACAGGCTTGTGGGCCAAAAGGGCCTGTTTAAATTAGAAATATTGAAATGCTTTGGGCGTGAGGCCTTCATCAAGGTATGAGTAAAATGTTGGGAGATGCCTGAGGTTTGGTGCCTGTCGACATTTGGCTCATACCATGATGGTTTCAGGCCTAAAACGTTATTTGTCAGAATCAGAATTTATTGTCATGAACAAGCCACAAAATTTGTTGTTTTGCAGCAGCGTCAGAGAGCAAACATTAATTTAAACCAACCTTAAGAAAGAAATGCAAATAGTGCAAAAACAAAAAGGCAAAGTGAGGCAGTGTCTTTGGTTCATTGATTATTTAGGAATCTGATGGCAGAGGGAAAGAAGCTGCCCTTGAGCCAATGAGTGCTCGCTTTCAGGTTTCTGTACCTTTTCCCCAATGGTCTGTGAAGAGGGACTGGCCTGGTGGTAGGGGGTCTTTGGGGATAGAGGCTGCTTTCTTGAGACGCCGCCTTGTGCAGATGCCCTCGATGGAGTGAAGTCTGGTGCCCGTGATGTCGCAGGCCGAGTTAACAACCCTCTGGAGTTTTTTCTTGTCCTGAGCGTTGGCATCTCCATACCAGGCAGCACTAAGTTTAAGATGTTATTAAATTTAGAAAAAAAAACCATACATACAAAAGATAGGTTGCCCTAATGCCAGGAAAAAAAATGGTTTTACAATAGTGCAGACAAACCTCTTTGTGGAGTGGGGGCAGTCGACGATCAGTGGAGTCCGCTGAGTTCCAAGAATCTGATTGCAGTTGGAAAGGGCTGGAGGTGCTGGTATTCAGGCTTCTGGACCTCCTGTGCAAAGGGCACAACGAAGTTGTCACCAGGGTGATGGAGGCCCTTCCTTCATGAGGTTCTTTCTTGTGCCAAGGGAGTGTGACAACAGGGTTCTGGTGAAGTTTTTAATTATTTTGAAGTTTTTAACCCATACATCCTGAGAATTTGAGGCAATAACTATTATTTGAATTCCAAGGGGGTGTATGAGGTTCTTTGCCTGCCTCATAGAGACAGAAGGCAATTTTGTATATTACACATTAGAATATAGAACATCACAGTCCAGGCCCTTCAGCTCACAATTGTGCTGAACTATAAATACCTACCCATAAAAAAACAAAACCCTCTCTACCCCATAACCCACCCTTTTCCTTCCATCCATCTGCCTGTCTAAGAATCTCTTAAATCCCCCTAATGTTCCAGCCTCCACCACCACCCCTGACTGTGCATTTCAGGCCCCCACAACTCTATGTGTAAGCAGAAACCGTACCACACTGTGATGTTGGCCAGGACACTTTCCTATTTGTGACCACTCTGAAAACTTATGAAAATTTAAACAGTCTTTTACACGATGTGGTGGGTGTACGGAACAGGCTGCCTGAAGTAGTGGGTGCAGATACAATATATTTTAAAAATTTAGACAATACAGAATGGTAACAGGCCATTTCATGCCACCCAATTTACACCCCATTACCTACACCCCCAGTACATTTTGAACGGTGGAAGGAAACCGGATTTCCTGGAGAAAATCCACACAGACATGGGGAGAACATACAAACTCCTTACAAGCAGCACAGAATTTAAACCCTGGTCCGGTCCTGATCGCTGGCACAGTAAAGGCATTGCACTATTTCTCACTGAGTCAACTATTTCAAACATGAGAACTTTATTCCTCTCCCATCATGCCAACTGTTATTAAAAAGAAAAATAAAACAAATGGTGAAAATCTGAGATTTAAAAACAAAAATGTCTGCTGGGTTCTAACTGATCTCTCCCTGAAACTCAGCCCCGTTTTTACTATGTATGGGTAGATGAGATGGACTGCTCACCAAAAAACTTTCTCATCACACCTCAATGAACTTGAACTTGATCTATTTCATAATTGGTCTAAATCCTGCAACTACCCCCTCAACAACATTGATCAGTAAGATTGCAAACCTTATTGTCCAGGATGGACAATAAATGCCTATCTTCCCACTGATGCTTACCGACTGAAGGAGACCTACAAACTACATCCTTCTGTAAGCATTCGAGGATAAGATTGGGTAAAAAATTGTGACTATTCAGAATCAGAATTTATTATCATGAAGATATCACACAATTAGTTCTTTTCCGGCAGCATTACGATCCAAACATTGCTATAAATTAATTTAAAAATAAATAAATTAGTGTAAAAGAAGAGAAGGTGAGGTCATGTCTGTGGTTCTTTGTCCATTCAAAAATCTGATGGCGGAGGGAAGAAGCTGTTTTCTTTCCCCCACATTGGGTGTTTGTCTTCAGGCTCCTGTACGACCTTGATGATGGTAGCAGAGTGAAGAGGGCATGTCCTGGGTGGTGGGGCTCCTTGAGGATAGAGGCTGCTTTCTTAAGACACCGTCTCTAGTAGAGGTCTTCGATGGGAGTGGTCTGGTGCCGGTGATGGCACTGGCCAAGTTTACAACTCTGGAGTTTTTTTTCCTGTTCTGTGGATTGGCACCTCCGCACCAGACAGTGATGCAACCAGTCAGAATGCTGTCCATGGTGCACCTGTAGAAATTTGCGAGAGTCTTTGCTGACATATCAAATTTCAAACTCCTCAAGAATAGCCGCTGGCAAGCCTTCTTTATGATTGCATTGACATGGAGGCCCTTACATCTTTAATTACAATTAGTTGATTGTTAACATAGACTACCCGGGCTGGAGGGGCCTGCCTCCCCTCCTAGGTCGGTCCATACTGCCCGGACCGGGGCTGAGGCCGCCGCAGCTCACCCTGTGCCTGGACTGGGGCCGCCGCCTCCCACTCTCTGCCCGTATCGGGGCCTCCACCTGCCTCACTCGACCGAGGCCGGGGCCGCCGTCTCCCCCTTGCCTATCTCGGCTGCACCATTTCATCAGATGCAAGGATCGACAATGAGATAGACAACAGACTCGCCAAGGCAAATAGCGCCTTTGGAAGACTACACAAAAGAGTCTGGAAAAACAACCAACTGAAAAACCTCACAAAGATAAGCGTATACAGAGCCGTTGTCATACCCACACTCCTGTTCGGCTCCGAATCATGGGTCCTCTACCGGCACCACCTACGGCTCCTAGAACGCTTCCACCAGCGTTGTCTCCGGTCCATCCTCAACATCCATTGGAGCGCTTTCATCCCTAACGTCGAAGTACTCGAGATGGCAGAGGTCGACAGCATCGAGTCCACGCTGCTGAAGATCCAGCTGCGCTGGATGGGTCACGTCTCCAGAATGGAGGACCATCGCCTTCCCAAGATCGTGTTATATGGCGAGCTCTCCACTGGCCACCGTGACAGAGGTGCACCAAAGAAAAGGTACAAGGACTGCCTAAAGAAATCTCTTGGTGCCTGCCACATTGACCACCGCCAGTGGGCTGATATCGCCTCAAACCGTGCATCTTGGCGCCTCACAGTTTGGCGGGCAGCAACCTCCTTTGAAGAAGACCGCAGAGCCCACCTCACTGACAAAAGGCAAAGGAGGAAAAACCCAACACCCAACCCCAACTAACCAATTTTCCCCTGCAACCGCTGCAACCGTGTCTGCCTGTCCCGCATCGGACTTGTCAGCCACAAACGAGCCTGCAGCTGACGTGGACTTTTTACCCCCTCCATAAATCTTCGTCTGCGAAGCCAAGCCAAAGAAAAGAACATAGACTAAAATAGAAAGGCTGGTGTTATCAGTACCTTTAAAGACAATAAGTTAATCCTTTCTGATTCCACATTCAGAAGGTTTTTGGTCAGTTTGAAATATTCTGATATGCATTCTTGCTTCATTAAAACAGCACTTCTGTGATACCACTGCACCCTCTGGTGGAGTACAACAGTGTGACCATTGGAGACTAGATTAACAGGTGAACCTTCGTGCATGATAAAACCACCTGGAAATCAGGTCACAACATGGGCCAAAAAATTGGAAATCCATGGTTCAACACATTCCTGGCCGAGGTGAGATCACAACTGGAGTTTTGTCTGCAGTGCGGGAACAACAACCTGATTCTCAACATGAACAAGACAAAGGAGATGATTGTGGACTTCAGGAGGGCAAAGTTTGACCATTCTCCACCACACATCAACACTTCCATCATGGAGGGCACAAAATACCTTGGTGCGCATATAAAGCATGACCTGTCCTGGACCCACAACACCTCATTAGTCAGGAAGGTACAGCAGCGCCAACACTACTGGTCCCCATCTTGACCACATTTTACAGGAGCAATAATCAAGCGCCTATCTGGCTGCGTCATTGTGTGGGTCAGAAGCTGCAAAACATTGGACCGGAAGTCTAGACAAAACCACTGGGGTCTCCCTTTCCTCTACAGACAAGTTACTTGAAGTGTTGTCTAAATAGGCCTCAAGGAAGACCTACCATCCAGTGCACAGTATGTTCATGGCAGCAGGTTGAAGGAGATACAGGAACATCAAAATCAGGACTGCCAAGCTGGGGAATAACTTCTTCCCACAGGCTGTGAGCCTGATGAAATGCATCCTGTAACTGAGTAAACCATCCCAAATATTTATACAAGTAAAACCCCTGGTACCTGGAATTCAAGCAACCAGCAGCCTCAAACAATCAGCAAAAAAAAAGGGAAAAGAAATTAAAAAAAATTAAAAAATAAATAGGTAAAATACATGTTTAAAATTGTAAAGGTAAATGTTCTCTAAGTTACACATAAAACTGGTGACGATGGGAACAATATTCAGCCAGCAGAGTGCTTTGGCCGGGCTTTGCTCATAGCAGCTGTTTGAATAAAGTTGTGTGAAACAGCAATGGCATCACCCAGGATGAAGAGCTGGTTGATGGTGCTCACCGTTGGGGTGACTCTCTTAAAATGTCTCCTGATTCCTGCTGAGTAAGAGTTGCCTCGGTCAGAGGCTTTATCTGTAAACTTGGGTGGGGGGGGGGGGGGAAAGAGAAATGGGGTTAATTATCCATAATGTTATTGTTCATCTTTTGGGTGGCTTCAAGGGGGAGGAACCTGCAGATGCAGCAACTGTTAAATCTTTTGAAAGGGTGTGATTGAAAATAAAGTTAAATGATTTAAGGTTTATATATTCAGGCAAGTGAAGTTCATTCAGTGTAAGTAGAGTATTTTGTCTTTTAAACTGTTTATTCTTCATGTAGGTGTATTAGTTAGGTATTATAAGAGCAACTCTCAAGCAACTGGAAAATACACTTATCCAGCATCTACCAATACCTATAGGTGCTGGATACTGAGTTTTACTGAATATATTTTATTTATGTGATCTTTATGTAGTTTGTGTGGACCATGTGTGGAGATGCAGTTTTGTCAGATTGTATATGCACAATCAGATGATAATGAACATGGGTCTTGTACTTGTGAATGACTCTTCCAGTTCAGTTTTGAGTTCCAAGGTGGCTTTCAGGTTAGTTTGGGAAGAGTTGCCCAGATGGGACAGGAAGTGCCTTACAGCAGTGAGAGACACAAACAAGTCTACTGCTTACTGCAGAGCCCGCATTCCTGAGCAAATGGACACAAAGTTCTCAAAACCACCCCGAAGGTTCCTTCTCCAATGCGAGTGGTTATGGGGTCAGTCAGACATTGTCATCCTCTGCACACATCATTAGATCAACTGCAGCAGGGGTCAGAACGGCATGTCCATTTCAATGTAGCAGACAGGTTGAAAATGTTGACCAGAGAGAGGGAGCTGACGTTGGTGGTGTTAGCTCAGTGAATTTGGAAGATTTTGCAGGGACAGTGTGGTTGATACTTTAGCGATGTCTTCAGATGTTTGTTGTTAAGAGAATTCAGGTCTCAGAAGCAGAGAGAAGGGCAATACAGAAACAATGGAGAGAACACTGGAACAAACTGTTGAGATGGAGGATCTGCTGTGATCCCAATTCAAGGGAAGGGAGAAAGGGAGAAATTGACTTATTTTGTCTGCTGGTTTTTCAGCATTTCTAAATTAAATGTGACAACAGGAATATGGGAAACTGCACGTTGGCCCTGAGTGGCCATTCACAGATGACTGAGGGACAGAGCCCAATGGCAAAATTAGTTAACAGTCCCACAAATGGGGCCAGCAATGGTGTGTAGCCAGCTCTTCACCTGGCTGTGCATCCAAGCCCCTGCTAGGTGTTCGAGACACCTTGTATTCCTGCGGGGGGAGTCAGAGAGAGAGCTGGTGCCTTCAGTGTGCACATGCCTAGCCCCTAAACATACTGAGTGGTATGGTTAGATCAATGATCTTACAGCACCAGTGATGGAGGTTAGAATCTCGCACTGTCTGTAAAGAGTTTGTCTGTTCTCCCTGTGTTTGCGTGGGTTTCCTCCCACCCTTCAAAAACATACTGGGGGGGGGGGGGGGGGTTGTAGGTTATTTGAAGGTACAGGCTTATGGACTGGAAGGGCCTGTATGTCTAAATTAACATTAAATACTGTTCAGTAAAACTGATCCAGAATTCCAACAACCGGCAAAAAAAGAGGAAAATAAATAGGTAAAAAAACATGGAAATTAAAAATTGGTATGCTTCACCGTAAGTTCGCCAATAACACAACACACAATCTCAAGCAATTGGAAAATGGACTTGTCCGGCTTCTTTCAATCCCCATAGGTGCCAGATACTGGGTGGTTTTTACTGTACCCCACACATGTCAAACTCTGGTCCGGCCCGCAAGATCATTTCAAAAATGTATTTGAGGTGGCCCGCCCTGCAGCGAGAGCCGATGCTGTTTTTTGGTCATGTCACCCCCACCATCCTCCCCCTTCATTGCACATCCTTCCCCATTGTAACATGAGAAATTGTAACACGAGAAGTCTGTCGATGTCATCAGCCGGCAAGCCAGTTGGAAGGCTCCCCGCACAACCAGTCACTTCTCCCATCTGTCGAGCGGTGCGGCGGATGGGTGAGCGCCTGTGATTTCCTGTCGGTGCAACGGGCATGGCAGGCTGCGCACGGCCCCCGGGCAGCGCGAGCCCCGCGTGACTGCCACCGGACGGCCCTTCCACAGCGCAAGCACACTTCTCCCGGTCGCCACGTCCTTCAGCGCTTGCACCCGCGCGGACCCCAGGGATGGCTGGTTCGGTCCTGCACGTGAAGAGAGATGGTGGCCGTCCGCAAAGGCTGATCGGCAGTGCGCTGGGCCTGAGTGGGTGGGTAAGCAGGGGTGGGCAGAGGGTGTAGGTGAGTAATGGGCAGGGGAAGTTATGGTGGTGCGAGGGGGAGTTAGAGGGAGGGATGAGTAGAAGGAGGGGTGGATAGGGAAGAGGTAAAAGGGGAGGGGTGATTAGAGGGTGAGAGACGGGTAGAGGGAGGAACAGGTTGAGGGGAGAGGCAGTAGAGAGGCATGTATAGGATGGGGTGGGTAGAGGCAGAGCGAGTGGAGTGAGGGGTGAGTAGAAGTTGGGTAAAGGACTGGTCAGGTAGAGGGATGGTGGGTCGAGGGTGAATAGAGGCCTAGAGCCTGAGGAGTGAGCAGGAAAGTCCAAAATGGACACAGCCTGTGAATGCTGACTACATCTCCACAGGGACCAAATATGTTTCCCTCAGGTCAAGCAAAGGGTGAACTTGAGCTATCTACTCCTTACCTGTAACATTATTCTCCTAAAGTTATATCCTAAAGTTTAACATTATATATGTTGAAAGAAGAGAAAACATGCAGATGTTGTTGAAAATTTTCAATAAATATTTAGTTCGGCCCTCGACTTAGTCCAAGTTTTTAATTTTGGCCCTCCGTGAATTTGAGTTTGACACCCCTGCTGTACCCCAACAGCTTTGCCAGCTGTCAACTTCTGAGAGCTTAGTTTCTCCAGTTGTTGGAAGACTCAGCACTGACCATCAGGATCTCCACTACTACTTCACCTGGGAGATTGTTGCATGCACTCAGGGTTTCAGGGAAAGTGTCATGAGAAAGATTTCCGCAGAGTAACATCAAGGGAAAAATTTCACTGGCATGTCATTATAACAATCTTTTACTTTATTTAAAGCTAAATATGAAAGGATAGTTTCCAGGCGAAGTTGCCTGTTCCACTGTCAGTTCACACTATCTGATGACAGCAAAACTATTCTTTTAAATATATCCAAGTAATAAATTAAAACACTGCAAGGAACAACTCTGCCAAGTATTGCACATGCTAGTCATTCAGTTCCATCTCAGTTATGCCTCAACATGGACTTCAGATGGAAAATTTGGTTTACAACATGAATGTGACATTCTGGAGAATAAATCTGCCTTCTCTCACCAGTAATTAATTTCCAATTGTCCAGCTTCATGCAGGGTTCTCCGGAGAGTTGTCAGACTTCGAAGGAGCATGGAGCAAGATGAACATGAAGGGTCTAACTTGTACCAGAGTCTCCATCTTTGCACAAAGCAACATGCAAGTAGAGGCCTCACCTTTCTCCAGTAAAGTTAAAAAAAAACAAATGCACGTTATGGGCTCGGGGTTAGATTATGATAATCAATGACACCTGAACTGCATGGTCATGTTGAAAGCTGGAGTTTGAGTCCAAATAAACAATTTCTTAGATTAACAATGAATAGCTTATACAAAGCAGGCTTGCACATACAAGGTTTACCCTGTTGAATGCTAAACTCCATTCACAGAAGCTTTGTTGATTTTGTTCATACACAATACTTCCCCATAGCATAGGTGGGCTATGGAATAACTGGGATCACATTGACAATGAAGAGAATATGGCTCGATGCAGAGTTACACACCAAATCTCAACAAATGCAGCACTCTTTGGGGGGGGGGGGGGGGGGGAAGACTCAGCATTGTTTCCCAGTAACGTTCCTCTGCTTACCAGGGAAAAAAATGACAGTGCAGCTAATTTTCAGCCTATGTGTTCTTGCCTCTGAGCATGGATGGAGGATCTTGTGTTACATTTAATAGCTTGGTTTTGGGTTGGTCCAGATGGTGCATTACAACACATTTAGACAAGAGGATTACAGCGCACGGTTCAGGAAAATGTCAGGAACCAAATAGACCCAAGGAATAATTAGCACAATTCTGAAAAACACAACATCCACCTTTGGGGTTGCTCCAGCAGTTATCGATTTTCCACTTAAATTGGCCAGAAAAGATGGCCAGGGTTGTCCCTCTGAGAGAATTCATCTAACTGGAGAGTGATAAATAAATTCTTGCTTCGAACACCGTTCCATGGCTGGGACGCCATGATGAAGCAACAACACAAAGTAAAATGAAACCTCGCAGACACGGTGCTCAGACGGAGAGAAAGAGAGAGAGAGAGAGAAGGCTGGGACTGCTCTGCACGCAGGGTTATGCACCTGGAGAAACCTGTCCGAGTTTCAGGGCCTTCAACAGAATGTAGGAGATCTCATCAACCCAAAAGGGGAACACCAGTTTCTCTCCCCTCGGATAGCTGTCTGACACGCTGCAAATTGCTGGCATCTTCTGGTTTCACATCACTGAAGCTGAAAGTCTTTTTTTGTGAAAAATTGAGCATCTTCGCGAGAGGTAGTGACAGCAGAAAAGTAAACGAGCGCCCCATAAACGCAGCTGCAACACGTTCAAATAACAATGTTCATTTTCAGTGCCAATACCAAACAAACACAGGCAGTTGTGGGAAAATAGAGCAATGGGGTAGCTGGCCCTGTAATGACTTCATTTCTACTCCTGCAATGCAAAAATAGTACCACCCAACACATTTTCAGCTTTTATATTACATGGCTACTGTCTGCGAAGATTTTAATTCACCATAATGCGCAAGAGATTGACATTCACACAGCACGCACCCAGAAATTCATCCCCAGTCAACCCGTTAGATTAGATGCACCAATTCTCCACATCCACAACTTCCCACAGCAGCTGAGGAACTGAATTACAGGAGTGGAGGATGGCAGCTTCTGTAACGGAGAGCGTTTAAAAATCTCCAGCCAGGTATTAACAAGTCAAAATCACTGGCTTGTTCGAATGACATTAACAGTTGCCCCAAGCTGGGTTTTTAAAAAAAAAGTGCCGATAACCACACAAGTGGACGTACAGGAAGCAACAATAAAGAGACAAAAAGGGACATTTCGTTTGGGAAGAGGTAGGCAGGGAACAAGATGCTCATTGCCTTCCGAACAGACACTATGTGCGGACTTGGAATTTCCCAGCTTTAGTCATGTACTTGATGCCCTTGAATGGTTTGTACTTTTCTCCGTACATGTCCAGTCGATTTACCTTCAGACCTGCGACGAAACAACACAGGATCAATTCAGCAAACTAATTTCAAGTCAGCCTCAGTAACGGCACAGGACACAGAGCACCACATTACAAGCTTATGTACAGAAAATGATACGACTGGGAGAATGAGTGGCAGATCTACTCTGGAGCAACTTTGAACAACCTCAACACATGAAGCAGAAAGCAGAACTATCAGCCCACTTCAGTCACACCCTGGGGTCAGAACAGCAGTGCACAAGAAACCATGGTTTTGAAACAAGGGCTCCTATAGGACTCCAGTGCTGAAGGCTTCCTGATTGTACTGGAGGTTTGGACCCGGAGTTGCCGATGAATCGAACAGAAGTTTGTGTGGCTGCAGAAGTTCTGGAAGCGAATCCACGGACACTCAGCGACTCTGAAGGAAGATCTCTTTTTAAAAAATATACTGCAAGGAGCGCCGAGCGACACTAATGGCGACTCTTTATGGAATAACACATGTTCTGTACCATTACATACAATAAAATTGCTTCAAAGGCTCTTTCCAACTGATCCAAGACAAAGTCAGACAGTGACCAATGCAGAAAAAAAAAATCAAATTGTTTGTCATTCCACATTTAAGATTCGTGGTAGGCATAGAATTATTGTTCAGACAGGAATCTCTCATTATATACCTTGCCCCTCTCAGGCTACAGACACTCCCAAAGGGAAGTTATTATCCCAGTCACGATAACGAGCAGCAGTTCCTTCTCAATTGGAAGCAGAAATAAATGAAACTGGCTTGATGAGAGTTAGTACAGAGAGAGGTCCTGTAGCCCACCATGCCCACACCTCCCACCTTTCCCTCCGCTGTGCCCGCACCCACTGCCTCTGCCCCACCCCCACCATGTCCGTGCCAATTATATTTTTATTTTACAAAAGGTACCTGCTCGGCTGCAGCAATGCAATTCCAGTGTTCGTGTACATGGTACTTGTATGTATGACAATAAACTCAATCCTTTAAAAAAAAACTCAACCCAGTCTTTATCCTGTTGCTTATAGTGGGATTCTGCTAAACCGACCTTTTCTTAAATTACTTTAGAGGGTCATAGAGAGAAGCAGAGAAACAGGCCCTTCAGCCTCACAGCTGATGTTTACAATGAGCATCCACCACCCAAGCACACCAATCCTACATTGAGGAAGGGCTCAGCCCGAAACGTCGGATGCATATCTTTACCTCCTGTGGACACTGTGAGATCGGCTGAATTCCTCTGTGATTTTACTATAATCACATCTGCAGACATTCGTGATTCAATCTTACATCCACCCACATTTCTTCCACACTCCTCATTCCCAACCCTCCTCTGCTTCTACCACTCATCTCCGCACGAGGGCACTTTGCAGTGGTCTGTGAATCCATCACCCTGCACGGGTGGAATGTGGAAGGGAACCAGAGGGTCACAGGGAGATTGTGCAAACTCCACATGTCACCACCAACCTGATTGGTGTTCACTGAGTGTTCCAATCTGCCCTCCGAACCAAGAGGCTTGCTGGGCTGTAAGGTGGCCATCATACTGTGACAGAGCTGGACACAGGCTAGACAGGAACTGCAGAGCTTTGGAGGGGTGGGGTGATCATATGGTTATGGTGATACTGGACAAGTAGTTTGGATCATTGATGCCAAGAAACTAATTCAAATCCTGCTTCTGCACTGAGAAATTTCAATTCCAAGTATCTGCAACGAACAGAAAATGACCACTACCCCATGTCAAATCTGCTAGATTGACCTCCAAACAATTGGTTCACGTCCTGTGGGGAAGGAAATCTTCTGCCCACTCCCTATCTGGTCGATGTGTGACTCAAGCCCCAACAATCCAGTGGACTCCTTATTAACTCCTCATTTCAGGGGCATTTGGTACAATTGGTCAGTGACATCAAGGTTCCAAGGACATTCGAATAAATGACCTCTGAAGGATTCTGGTGCACGATGGGTTTTTACTAAAATTTGATAATTATTGTTAATATTGTACATTTATGGAAACAATGCATTTTGTCTTTGCAGCTGCGCTGGTAGTTTTACAGTCCTCCTCTTGGATCTACATTCCTAGGATCAGGGTGCAGTTCCTAAAGCTCGTCAACTGTCTTACCACAATCTCTCTGCTATATGACAGCAGTGGTAACACTAAATACTGCTGGTTGCAAAAGGGGCTGGAAAGGAAGGTGCAGGTGCTATTTGAACGCACACTCGAACATCTCACCCAGCAGGATGGTTGGATTCTCGCTCGGCCTACCTGAAATGGCCAACTGCTGGATCTTGAACTGGACATTGATGTTGGGGTTCTCGTCTGGCTTGGGCATTCCTGCCTGCAGGCTCATTGAACCCTTCAGGCTAGGAAGCTTCTGTGGATTAATCTTCCCAATATCCCATGACAGTACCTGCATCATGGCCAGGGGAAAGAAGAGCCACCATTAGATGCAAGAGCAACTCAAATGATCACATCACTGGCCGTAGAGAATTCATACAACCTATAATAATTCCTCGATCAGGTGCAATATTTTGCTCTTCTCCTCACAAACTCTATTCTCCCATCCCAACACTTGTTATCCACACTTTTAGGTTTACACACTGTACTTTAAATTTTCTTTCATGGTTGGCAACTTGTGTTGCCTCTGTACTAACTGATGTCTCACTGTAATTATATTTTTTTATTTTAATAGAGCTCCATAACAGCCCTTTCGGCCCACATCCATGCCACCCAGTTATAGAGGAAACTGAAGCACCTGGAGAAAACCCACATAATAACGGGGAGAACGTACAAACTCCTTACAGACAACGTGGGATTCAAACCCTGGTCCTGATTGCTAGCGCTGTAATGTTAACTGTGCCGCCCTGTGCATTACGTTTTAAAACTTCAGCTTGATGACTGTTGTGTTACCTTGGTGACTGGGTCAAAGGTGTAGTTCCCTTGTGTGGATGTGAGATTGACACTCAGTACCACTTTGGGCAGCTGGCTGGTCACAATGGTCCCCTCCAACATCTTTCCCATTGTCTGCTTTGGCCCAATGGTGATTTCAAACCGGCCCATGGAGCTTCCATCCCGGAAGCTGATGTTGTGCTTGACGTAGACAGGAATGGCAACCAAACTGAAAGGCAGGATAAATGCTGTCAGTAATTTCTGAAGCAGAAGATCAGATCATATTTATGAACACGCACGCAATCGCTGGCCTTCCCCAACTTTCCCTGGCTTGCTCAGCCACTGCAGAGGATAACTAAGGGCAACCACATTGTCGTGCACTGGGTAAGAAAGGAAGCTGACCTCTGCTAAAGAACTTTAATGGACCAGGTGGACTTGCAAACCCAAATACGCAAGGCATCCAACATTTGTTTTCTCCCTCTGATGCTGCTCAAAGCGCTGACTTTCTCCAACAGATTGATTTTTGCACCATCTTTCAGTATTTTCACTCTCTCTGAGCTCACTTCTAACACAAGACTCAGAGCTGGTCCAGAGTCTGAATGCAAAAGTGATTCTCTGCAGACAAACTTCAGGAGGTGTCATGTTCAAATCATTCAGACCTCCCACCAAATGTTAACAGAGTGCTCATAAAATTTGTAAAGCTGGTGACTAATTAACTAGTTACTCTAACCCATAGTTAACAGTTGGTTGCTCATCTTTGCTGTTCAGGTTATTGTGAGTCAGGAACAGTTCGGTTCACTTCCATCTGACCTCCTTACAAATTCCACAAAATGCAGCAAGGTGCCTTCAGTCATCTCAGTCCACTGTGAGAGCTTCCTGGCTTGCAGTTGGTGGATCCAACACCTTTGAACTAACAATCTTTAATCAAAATAGCTTTATAAAATTAAAAACTTTATATTTCTAGATTTTAAATCACCTGATTAACAAATTACAGAGGTCAAATGTCAAAAATTAAATTAAGCACACCAACATCTGGAGGATGAGCTCAGCCGAATACTTGCACAGGGAAACCAAAATACAGGTTGTCCCTAGGTTAAATATGCCTGACTCAAGGACACCCTCGCACACCAACGAAGGTTAAATTCAAACATCTGATGACATTCGCGCATTGCTTCCGAGTAATGAGGTCGATCTATCACCTTCAGTAGTTGGTGCCTGACCCACAGTTCCTCCAGCATTTTGTGCTGCATTACAACAATGCTTTTCAACCTTTTTCTTTCCACTCACATCCCACCTTAAGTCATCCCTAGGCCATTGGCGCTCTGTGATGAGTAAGGGATTGCTTAAGGTGGGATGTGAGTGGGAAGGGAAGGTTGAGAACCACTGCTCTAGGCCCAATTGTTACTGAAATATTTTGCTTGAGAAAAATTGTCATTGGCCCATTTCCTTTGGAGTTCTGAAACCGTGCATATAACGAGTCAATGAGGTACGATTAAAACAGGGGTTTTCAAATTTTTTCTTTTCACCCATATCCTATCTTAAGCAACCCCTTACTAATCACAGAGGTGGTATGTGAGTGAAAAGAAAAAGTTTGAAAACCACTGCACTGGAACTAGTTTCCTCCCTTGTTCCACTTTTATTACCTTTACTTTCTTGGCAAAACCACTTTTAATCCCTTCATTACAATATGGTGGGGGAAGGTGGTATGGAGACAACATTGAGTAAAATTTGTGCATTTTCCGACTTAGATTAAAAAAAATCAACGAACGGAAATTGTACAACAGAACGAGTTTGTTATTCGGTGATAGCTTATATAACTTTATAAAATGTTTCAGAAGTTAAATTAAAAATGTTAAATTTTTAAAATTTACAGCACAGTAGAAGCTGATTCCAGCCATTTAAACCCACGCTGCCCAATTACACTCAAATTAACCTACAATCCACGTTGGTTTTTAGAGGGTGGGAGGAAACTGGAGCACCTGGAGGAAACCCACAGACATGGGGAGAGCGTACAAACTCCTTACAGACAGTGCGGGATTCAAACTCGGACTGCTGGCACTGTAACTGTGTTGCACTAACTGCTAGGTTGTGTCACCCTCCTGGTCAGGGGGGCAAATGTTATAAAACTGATTTGAATCTAGAAGGCTACTGCTTTGTTCACCTTGTGGAGAGAAAGTGGAAATGGGAAAGAAAATCAGCATCACGCTTTCCATCATATTGTTAATGTTTTTCTGTTAAGTGGCACACAGTCAAGGTTGAACACAAATCCATTTGGGCTGAAAACACCACAGTGCCAGTGAAATTTATAATCGCCAATCATACAGGGCAGCCATCTTTCAAACAGCTCTGCTGTGATACTGTACAAGGTGTTGAAGGACATCTAGGAATTGGAGCTCTGCTTGTTAGTGGTCACATAGCAGAAGAGGAGGCCTTTCCACCCTCTACTTCCATGCTTTCCATCATGTTCCTATCTCCACTCATCTCAGCCTTGACGATCCAGGTGCATGTTCAGATGTTTCTTTAACGTAGCAAGGGTCTCTGCTTCCACCATCCCCTCAGCCAGAGTGGTCCAGATTCCAGACACCCTATGGCTGAAAGAAGTCTACCTGAAATCCTCACTTGCTCCTCACCATAAATTGATGCTGCCTATTTTGTTACTATCTCCCTTAACCACCAGAACCCCCTCAACATCCGTCTCGCCAAGGAGAAGTAACCTGGTCTCTCCTCACAGTCCAACCCAGACATCATCCTGATAAAAACACACCAAAATGCAGGAGGAACTCAGCACATCTTTCAGATTCCACAGGAGACAAAGATGTATTGCTGACGTTTTGGACCTGAGCCCTTCTTTGAGGAATAAGTTCCTCGTTGTGGTGAAGCTTGTGCCGTCCTGAGATCCCGAAAGTGATACTGTCTGGAGATATGCTCCTGGTAGGGCCACCCATGGCACTAAGGTCAAGGATGAGGTCCCTGACAAAGAACTAATCCAACTAAGACCTCAATGGTGGAACAGGCGGACCAAGTTACTCTGAACTCAATGGCTGTGAAGGAGGACGAAGGCTGCAACAAACCCATCAGCTCCAATCATCATGGTTTTCATGCCATTGGAACTAGTTGGTTGATTTGTGAAGTATCGTGCGATTCTTCGAGTGCAACATCATGTACACATTAAACAAATACACGTACGGTCATCTTCGCTCTGGGGACACTTTCCAAGATTGGACTCATAAGCCACTTGAGAGTCCAAAGGAATGAAAAGCAATATCCTCGACCTTGAGGTACAGCCATGACAACGACTACAATCACAGCATCTGCAGACCTTCGTGATTCCCCATCATCCATATAAATCTCCTCTGCAACCAGACCAGTCACATTCCTCCTTCCGAGCCAGAAGACCAGCCATCATCCTAGTGAATGATAGCAGTGTAGAGGGGCTGAATGGCCTAGTCCAGCTTCTATTATCTTCTTGCACGTAAAACCACAGAACCAACACTGCCATCCTCCATTGCAAGAGGAAAGTTGCACAAGGGCATTAATCTTGGCTCTCTCATCCCTTCACCCTACCACGTGCCACTTACTTTTGCGAACTGACGTGATACGAAAGGAGTCGGAAATTCCCATCTGGTGGAATAAATGAAAGAATTCGCTCCGCCTCCCAGCGCTTGAAACGGACACAGGGGTGGAAACTGACATCGTCCAATAGCCGAGGATTCTGCAATTGTTACAAAACGGAACAGACTAATCAGAATCTCAGGTAATGCAAACAGCTACTTACACTGGAGATCAGTACTCATTGCTGGAATTCACCATGGGTAAAGGGACAATATTTAATACATCCATGTTTATTCATGGTACAGCACTGGATGGCAGTGTGTGTGGCAAAGAGATGTAGAGAGGCTTCAGGAGGACCTACAGGAGTGAGCAAGAGCACTGAAGATGGAATGTAATGTGGAAAAACAAAAGCTCATCCATTTTGGTTGAAAAAATGAAAGACATTATTTTTTAAAAAAGGTGAGAAATTAAAATGCTGGTGTCCAGTTGTCTTGGTGTGATAATATATAGGCAATTCACAGCAAAAAATGTGTTGTCCTCATTGCAGAATAATTTGAATTCAGGAATAAAACTGCCTCACTGCAATGATAAATAATCCAGGTGAGACTGCACCTAGAACATCGTGTGCAGGTCCGATCTCCCACCTCTGGAATGATATAGTTATCATAGAACGTGTCCAGTGAAGGTTCACCAGATTGATTCCAGTGATTGGGAGGGAAACATGGCTCACGAGGAGAGGTTCAGCACATAAGGGTTGATACAATTCTAGCTTGGAAGAATGAGAGGAGATCTAATTGAAATGAGGAAAACTCAGACATAGTTTGGTTTGCCTGGATTGAAGTGTCTAAACTTGGGCACGTGTCCTTCCTGGCAAGATCTCCTCATCAGAAAATAAACATCAGCCATTCAGTACAGAGGTGAGATTTCTTCAGCAGAGGCTGGTCAATCTTTGGAACTTGCTACCCAAGAGGTCTGTGGAAGTTCAGTCATGGAGTATATCTAAGACAGTGATCAATGGATTTTGGACATGAAGGGATACAAGGCGAATACAGGATAAGCCACGATCTTCCTAAAGGAATATGCAGCCTTACAGGGTTGAATGGTCCACCTTTGCCTCTTTTCCTTTCGCTCTTTAGTTCTACATCCATCGTATTCACCGTGAACTCTCCAAGAATTTTATTTTCCATCCTTCTTGGTCATTTCCAGGATTTAAACAACCAGGTCTGATCGGCAAACACCCCAAATTCTTTAACTGGATAGCTCAAATCTCACAGCAATTCCAAAACTGATCTGCTTCCCTCCTCGCTGATGTGGCTGGACCCGACAGGTCTTCTAAACAGTTCCTATCTCATTTGAATCAAGGTCTATCAGACGTGTTCAAGGTTGTTTTCTCGTTAGTGCACCCTGATATGGGTGGTGAAATTCACATGAGCCGCACTGCCTGTTATGTGGTACCCAATTAACTGGGTGACACTGGATTAGACATGGACTGATTACCACTCTCCACCCTCCTGATTGCGTGAATGGGCAATAACTGTTAAGTTGTCCCAAGTCCGCAACAAAGGAACTGAGGTTGCAATAGCAGTGAAAATGGTGCATGCTTTTTAATAACCTTCATTTTCACCAGCAACTTTTGCATTTATAAACACTCAGCCATCAATTATCCTTCAAGTTGAGGTGATGGCTTGGGCTCGAGCTATGTGGCCGGGAGGATTAGAACAGAGCATTTTGTCCAGTTGCATCACTGCTCGGTATGGAGGTGTAGAGCTCGTCGAAAGAATCAAAGACTTGTTGATCCAAACCAAGGCTTTTATTAGCAAAAGACAGGAGCTCTTCACAGGTGGCCGACCAGTCCGGAATGATCCGACCTGGCTAGGGACACAACCCTTTAAGGCCCAGACAGTAGGCGTGGCTTAGCTCTCAGCCAATCGCTGTAAGCACAGTCTAGATACTGTAACTATATACATTGGTGATAGATCTGTACTATCACAGGAGGTGCCAATGCACAGGTCAGGAAAAAATACTACTGAAAGTTGTGAGCTCAGCCAATGACATCAAAGGCTCCAGTCTTCACTCCATCAAGCACATCTACAAGAGGTGGTGTCTTGAGAAAGCAGCTTCTATCCTCAAGGCACCCCCACCACCCAGGCCATGCCCGTTGCACTCTGCTACCATCAGCAAAGAGGTACGGAAGCCCAAAGATGAGCACCCAGTGGGACAAGGACAGCTTCTTCCCGCTGCCATTAGATTCCTGAATGGACAATGGACCACAGACGAAACCTCATTTTCTCTTATTTTCTTGCACTATTTATTTTTGAAATGTAATTTACATAGAATATTTGCACTACAACGGTGCTTCATAACAACAAATTTCGTGACATGGTCATGACAATTAATTCTGATTCCAATATACTCCCTAACACCACCCAGCTGTAGTTCTGTCACCCTTAGACCCCCAATGCCCACATCCAGAAAAGCACAAGAAAGTAAATGGCCCATCAAACCTACCCCACCATTCAACATGATCATGGCTGGTCTCTTCTTCTTCTGTGCTACTAACCTTCAATTCCCCAATCTTTCACCCAAATCTACCTGAAATATATTGATTACCACTCTCCTTGGGGACAGGGAACTCTAAAGTCACCATCTTCTGAGAGCAGATGCCCTCAGCCTCAGATGCCGAATTGTCAATTTGGTTTTCCAGCCTGTCAACGATTGGGGGAGACCTGGAACTGTGTCCTTTCTCCACTCGATAGAGGTTACTGAATGTACAAGATGGAGTCTACACAACCATAACCCATTGCAAATAAGTAAATGTGACCAACAAGCCACCAAACGATTGAAACATTTTCTCAGCATGCACCATTATTGAGCAGTTACTCGTACAAGAAGACATACCATGAATGAAAGGGTGAGATCTGGCATTCCAGTCAGCTTTACGCAGGCATCAATGACACCCTGTATCTCAGCGAATACTGTGGAGCCTGCAGAGAGCAAGGAGCCCTTTTAGCACAGATCATTCCCACTTACATCTGGGAAAGGCAAAGAGAAAATTAACCCCCACAGCAAGAGCAAGTTGCCCATTTAAAAAGCAACTAGAGATTATTTTAAATGTAGACATACAGCACAGTATGGCCCACAAGCCCATACTGCCCAATTACACCAATTAACCTACAATTCTTCTATGGTTTTGAAGGGAGGGAGGAAACCCACACAGACATGGGGGAAAAAAACTTAAACTCCTTACAGAGACCGCCAAATTAGAATCCAGGTCACTGGCGCTGTAACAGCATTGCGCCAACCACTACGCTAACTGTGCCATGTGCTCCAAGTGGCTCACTGTTTTAATGTGCACACACACACTCACACCCACCCCCCCCACTACCCACCAACACACACCCCCTATCCCCACACCCACCACACACATCCCCCTTTCCCCCCCCCCACACACATCCCCCATACATCCCCTCTATTCCCCCCCCACACATCCCCTCTATTCCCCCCCACACATCCCCTCTATTCCCCCCCCACACATCCCCTCTATTCCCCCCACACATGCCCTCTATTCCCCCCCCCCACACATCCCCTCTATTCCCCCCCCACACATCCCCTCTATTCCCCACCCCCCCCCACATCCCCCCCATTCCCCATCCCAACACATCCCCTCCATTCCCCCCACATGCACACCTGTCAGCGGGTATGAGGAAGGAATACCAGAAACAAAACATACCAGTCAGAATGCACAAGGACTGGCAGCTTTTCTACAAGGGAGGGGAGAACACAAGCAAGACCATCTCACTGCAGTTCCCAGCAACACACGTATGTAGGGTGGGTAAGAAGGCATTCACTGATCGGGACACTGAATATTAAAGTCAGGAAGTCACGTTGCAACGTATAAAACGTTGGTTAGACCACATTTGGAGTATTGTATTCCGTTCTGGTCACCACACCACGGGAAAGGCATGGAGGGGTTGGAGAGTGTGCAGAGAGGTTAACCTAGACTTTGCCTGGTTTGGAGTTCATTAGCCAGGAAAGTTTGGACAAACTTGGATTGTTTTCAATGGAGATAGGGGTTGATCTGACAGAAGTTTAAAATGACAAGAGGCAAAGACCTTCAGAGTCTTTTTGCTCAAGTAAAAATATCAAATATTTGTGGGAGGGGGACATAGTTTAAAGTGAGAGGGGGAAAAGTTAGTTTGAAGGTAACACATCTATCATAGGTTGTCGAACGGGAATGGTGGTCCCAGTCTCCCCAAAAACTCTGCACCATGGCAGCAGTTCGTCCTTGGCATTATTATCTGAGAGTTAATGGCCTCAGAACTTTAATTCCCTCAGCAGAAGACATACAAAATAAAAACTACATTTTGGTACAAATGCAACCTGTTGGAGGAACTAGTGGCTCGAGCAGCATCAGTGCCAGAGAAAGAATGGTTGTCATTTCAGCCCAAATCCTTCATTGAGTCAGGGCCCATTACTCTTCTGCTGTAGGGCTCCAGCCTACAGATGCTGCTTGACCCACTGAGTTCCTTTAGCAGATCGTGTTTCATTCTCCGATTCCAGTGCCTGCCATCTCCTGTCTCTTGATTCAGCTCTGCCATTGGCTGGCCTATGTACTAACTGGGTGAACAACAGTGTGGGGCTCGGATTGCTGATGGTTTGGACTGAAGGCTGTGTGGCTGCAGAAGTGCTGGAGGCGAACCTACAGACATTCAGTGACTCGGGGGTGGGGGAATCTCTCATTTGCTTCTCCTCTGACTACTGTCCTTCCAGTCACGCTGCCGTCTCCCCATCCCCCCCCACCTTCACCTGCCGACTCGTGCTGCCCGTCTCTCTCTCGCCCGGCCGACTCGCGCTGCTGGTCTCTCTCCCAACTTGACGGTTTTTGGAGCTTTCCGGATTTTAGATGTCTGGATAAAGGATTGTGTACCTGTATCACATCGTCTGTTTTATTACGTGGCAGTAAAATAATCTTGAATCTTGAAAGAACACTGATAAAGCAGTTGGCACTGTATCGTCAGCAGATGTTCCCATCTGTCTGTAATAATTGAGTTACGGAGAGCTCACAGCCACACACAAGAGTGAACACACAGAGATGCACTTGACTGACACACAGACTGGGTTGCAGGCTCAGTTTACCCATAATAAAGTAAGGAGATAGTGCCTGGGAGGATAAAGAAGAAAGCAGCCACGTCATGGACACACAGCATGGAAAGAGTTCATTCAGCCCACTGATTCCGTGGGCTGAATATCAACGACTCAACAACACTAACCCAATGTTTTGCTCTCATCAACATTAATTTGGAGCAGCACGGTTAGTATAGTGCTTGCGCAACGCCATTACGGTGCCAGCGAAATGGGCTGAAATCTGGCACTGTGAGGAGTTTGCACGTTCTCCCCATGTCTGCGTAGGTTTCCTCCAGGGGCTCCCGTTTCCTCCCACCCTTCAAAACGTACAGCAGGTTGTAGGTCAATTGATTGTAATTAGGTGGCACGGGTTTCATGGGCTGGAAGGTCCTGTTACTCTGCCGTATTGTTTAAATTTAAAAAATGAAAACTTTCCTCAGATTCCCAGCCAGAAGTTAAAACGGACATTTAAACTAGCAAACTGCTCAGAAAATCTAGTGTCACAGGGGAAATGTGCCAACTCCTTGTGGACAGTGCCCACCTGAGGTCACTGGAATGAACCTGGCTCTGGTGCAGTGGCACTACCTGCTGCCTGGCCTCACCCCAGGACGTATCTGCAGCTCACAAGGTTGAACGTCTTCAAAGTTGTGGGTAAGATTACTGTCAACATGTGCTGCCTCCCAAGCCACAAACTCTGTTGGGTTTGCAGTAAAGAACATCCCTCCCCCATACCTGATTTGTCAATGATGGCATCGATTTCTTCAACTACATCAAAGTAAGCTTCATTGTTGGCGTATTTCACACTGGTTCGTCTCCAAGGCACCACGGACAGCTGCCCTGTGGGTAACTGGTCCCCAACATTTGTACTGCCTAAACAGGGAGAAATTAAATCAATACAAAGGGCAGATTTCTCATCAACAACCTCAGGAAAATAACAACAGACCCATGAATATCAACAATCACGTTATCTGGCTTCAACCTTTACATTGACATCAAGTTAAATGAGGGCAATTTGGAATCAGGTGTTGCAATTTTGAAAAATGTATGGTGCAGGAAGAGGCCGTTCTACCCACTGAATCCACGCTAATCACAGCTGGCCCTGAAGGTTGCAACTCAAAAGCGGTTGCCCAGGAAGGTAAGTCTTTGGCTTTGTCACTTTTTCAGACAGTGAGTTCCAGATGACCACTGTTCTCTGGACAAAATGTTCTTCCTGAATCCCCTCAACCCACAAAGAGAAAAGGGGGAGTCACGTGATGGAGTAGTGGCCGGGAGGGGAAATCCAGCCCTCTCCAGAAAAGTTAAAAAAAAGATAGAGAAAAAGCAAAGGCACAAACTTACAAACCAAAACAAAGTGAAAGTAAAAGTGTGAAGAAAATGGCAGCGAAGAAAGAAAAACCAAAAACAACGGGAAGAAAAGAAGAAGGAAAGACGTCGGAAGAAGAAGGTGAAGGTCTTACCTGTCCGAAGAGGCCCGCCGCGGAGAGAGAGGCCCGCTCCCACAGGTCAGTGGAGGTCCCGGGCTCGGGACTACAAAAATGGCTCGCAGAGCCGAGTAAAAGTGCGCAACCGCGCATGAAAAAAGACACTGACGGGAGGGGGGAACAGTTGCGGAGTCGATCTCCACAGCTGAGAGAGACACCTGCAGCACAGCAGCAGGCGCAGAACACAGACAATAATGACAACAAGAAAGAAGAGGGTAAAAAGAAAACAAGGAAACAACAGATGGTCAATCCAGAGGAAGAAGAAGAAGAAGAGGAGAAAGGCAAGACAATGGATGTATCTTTTTTTAAAGAATATATGGAATCAGTGAAAGAATGGCAATTACAAGAATTTGATGAGATAAAAAGAAGAATTAAGAATGCAGAAGAAAGAATGAATAAAATGGAAGTGGCCATATCAGAATTGGCAAAAAGAGTGGAAAATAGATGAATTTCTAACTAAAATTGAACTACCAAAACTACAAATAGAGGAACAAAATAAATTAACAGAGCCATTTGGAATAGTAGAAATACAAGAAATAATAAAAAAATTACCAAATAATAAAACACCAGGAGAGGATGGATTCCCAATAGAATTCTATAAAACATTTAAAGATTTATTAATTCCTCCCCTCCTGGAAGTAATCAACCAGATTGATAAAACACAAAGCTTACCAGATTCATGTAAAACATCAATAATTACAGTAATACTAAAGCAAGGGAAAGATCCACTCGCACCAGCGTCATATAGACCAATATCTTTACTTAACACAGATTATAAGATAATAGCTAAACTATTAGCAAACAGATTAGCAGAGTATGTACCGAAAATGATAAATCTAGACCAAACTGGATTTAGTAAAAAAAGACGCACAACAGACAATATTTGTAAATTTATTAACTTAATTCATGCAGTAGAAGGGAGTAAAGTGCCAACAGTAGAAGTTGCTTTAGACGCAGAGAAGGCCTTTGACAGAGTAGAATGGAATTATTTATTCAAAGTATTGCAAAAATTCAGTTTACCAGAGAAGTATATTAATTGGATTAAAGCATTATATAAGGGGCCATTGGCGAAAGTGACAGTAAATTGATATATATCAAAGCAATTTAACTTAAGCAGGTCAACACGGCAGGGATGCCCACTATCACCTTTATTGTTCGCGTTAGCTATAGAACCACTAGCAGAATTGATAAGAACAGAAAATAATATAAAAGGGATAAAAATAAAAGACAAGGAATATAAAATCAGTTTATTTGCGGATGATGTTATAGTATACTTAATAGAACCAGAACTATCAATAAAAGAATTATATAAGAAATTGAAGGAATATGGAGAAGTGTCGGGGTACAAGATCAACGCAAATAAAAGTGAAGCAATGCCAATGAATAATGCGAATTTCTCAAAGTTTAAGAAAGAATCGCCATTTAGATGGCAAACGCAAGCAATGCGATACCTAGATATACAACTAAATAAGAACCTCGGCCATCTATATAAACTCAATTACCATCCATTAATGAAAAAATTACAAGACGACTTAGAGCATTGGAAAGACTTACCACTAACACTGATAGGAAGGATAAACTGTATTAAAATGAACATTTTCCCAGGATACAATACCTCTTTCAGTCATTACCAGTATGCCTAACAGAGAAATTCTTCAAGGAGTTAAAGAAAATAATAAGGAAATTTTTATGGAAAGGGGGGAAAACGAGGATAGCACTAGATAAATTAACAGAATGGTATAAACAAGGAGGCTTACAACTGCCAAACTTTAAAAATTATTATAGAGCCGCACAATTAAGATACCCATCAGATTTTTATCAAACAAGGGAAAAGCCAGATTGGACTAGATTAGAATTAGATAAAATAGGGGAAAAGATACCTGAACACATATTATATAAATGGGATGAAAAATTGGTACAGCATAGAAGTTCTCCAGTATTACATCATCTACTCAATATTTGGAAGAAGATTCATGTAGAAAGAAATAAAACAAATTATCAATTACCAAAACTAATATTGACGCAAAATAAGTTACTCCCTTTTACAATAGATAACCTTTCCTTTAGAGAATGGGAGAAAAAAGGATCAAAAGAATAGAAAATTGTTTTTCAGGAAATAGATTATTATCCTTTGAACAAATGAAAGATAAATACAATATAACTCAAGATACAGTGCTGGCATATTACCAATTGAGATCCTACTTGAAGGATAAATTAGGAAGCAGTCTGAGTTTACCAGAGGGAAGTAACTTTGAATATGTGATTACAGATACAATGATAATCAAAAGATTTATAACAAATATGTATATTAAACTGCAAGAAAAGGAGAATGAGGAAACAAATGGTAAAACTAAACAAAAATGGGAACAAGATTTAAATATAAAGATAAAAAAGGAAACATGGGAGAAGTTATGTTCTGGAACGATGAGAAATACAATAAATACGAGGTTACGTATGATACAATATAACTGGATACACAGGCTATACATTACACCTCAAAAGTTAAATAAATGGGACCCAACAGTATCTGATAGATGTTTTTGATGTAAAAAAGAAATGGGAACAACAATTCATGCAATCTGGACATGTGAGAAAGTAGAAAAGTTTTGGGAAGATCTCAACTAAATATTAAATAAAATTACAGAAAACAATATACCAAAAAACCCAGAGATCTTCCTCCTAAGTAACATAAAAAACAAAGAATTTGGAATTGATTTGGATGATGCACAAAAAAGATTTGTTAAGATAGCTCTAGCCGTAGCAAAAAAATGTATTATGTCAACCTGGAAATCGGAAGATAATTTGAAAATACAACAATGGTATATAGAAATGAATAAACGTATTCCATTAGAAAAAATAACATATAGTTTAAGAAATAATATTGAAATATTTGAACAAATATGGGAGCCTTACATGAAACATAATAGCAAAAACCTACCGGGGACATTCACTACCTAAATTAACGAAAGGAGAGGGAAATGAAAAGAATTGACTCAGTGGAATTTCTTGTTTATTTTTATTGAATGACAACATTGTTTGACTGGTTTAATGTATCCTAGATTTTGTACTTTAAAAGGACGGGAGGGGGGAGGTAGGGAGGGTGGGATGGGAGGGGGGAGGGAGAAAATGGCACTGTATATATTTGAAAAGGAAAAAGTATGTATCATGGTTAATGTGGTTTATGGTGTGAAAAATAAAAAAATAAAAAAAAACAAAATCCACAAAGAGAATCACATTCTGCGGGAGACCAAGTTTAAGGGAAATAGGTGGGGCACTCTCATTTTAAACCCAGAGGGAGGTGGGTACTTGGAAAGGCTGCTGGGAATATCGGAGGAAGCAGGCAGTCGGGAGGCCTTGAACACAGGATGGATGGATATCGATCAGGCGCAGGCAGCAGATTTTAAGTTTGACTTTGGCATCATGTTCAGCATGGAGACGTGGGCATTAGGGCCTGTTCTGTGCTGTAGGCTCTGTTTTATTCACAAAAGATGTTTGTTTGATACTGCAGGTTAATATACCATATATGCTGGCATACAAGATGGTCTGTGAATGTTAAAAATGTCATCCCAAAACCAGGGCTGTCTTATCAAGTATAAGATCTGAGTCTGAGTTCTCCCTCACAGGGTCCATCCACCTAGTGTAACTGCCGTCAGCTTTGTACAGACTTCAAACAGCCTGTTAAAAGGAGCAGGTGGTGATTTATTTTAAAATATGCTAATAAAATTTAAACCTTTACTGGGCAATTTGTTTTTAAAAAATAAGTTCAGGAAATTGGGAGCTCGGATGGGAAGATGGCTGGGGCCACAGCAAGAGTCTGTGGTCAGGGCATCGGGAGCTCAGATGGGCGGGTGGTTGGGGCGTGGGTGAGAGTCCGCACTCGGGGTGCCAGGAGCTTGGATGGGTGGGCAGACGGTACTCAAACTTGGAGAATAGCTTAAAATCTACATTTTTGTTGAAATTTCAGGGGCTGTCTTGTACACAAGTTGCCTTGTACACCAGCATGTATGGTACTGAGCAATTTCACAAGAATTTCAAGAAAAATAGGAGTTCACCACTTAGTTCCTCCAGCCTGTGCCGGCAGTCAATGAGATTTTGCTGGCCCCTAACTCTCTGCGCCAGCTTCCTATATTTCTCAATCTTTCAAACATTTATCTCTAGCCACCTTAAACATCACCAGTGATTTGCCCTCTGCTAATTCAGGAGTAGGGAATGCCAAACATTTTATATCCAGCTCAGCAATAAACAACCGACCATTTATTTTGTAGCTATGACCCTTTATCCATGATTCTTCCACAAGCGAAAATGTCTTGATGTCCACCTCATCAAGTACGCTTCAGATCATAGATGTTTGAATGAGGACACCTCTCATTCTACTCAACTCCAAGGAGTATACACCCAAACTTTGTAGCCTTGTGGGCAAATGTTATCATTTTTCTAAGAAACCCTAAAGAAATAAGTATACCTAAACAAGGCAAAATGAGGTCTTGGGAGCCATTGGATGGGAGAGGTTTTCCTGATTAACAAGTACAACAGATAAGTCACAACAAAGGCTTTAACCTACAGCTAATCCACCCAACTGCAGGCAGGGGCTGGCTATTCCAAGCATCAACTTTACACTCCCAGAACATTGTGAGCCAGCATCCACATCCTGATGCATAATGATCTTGCCTTGTTTCTGAATCGCTTTCAGGCAGTGTGGTTCAGTTCACTGCACAGGCTGTCAAACGAGGTGCACTCATCAAAAACAAGACATGGTCGTAAATCAAGATTAATTTATTTTACTAACTGTCTCCATGTAGTGGGAGGTCTGCCCTCACTAGTGACAGGGGCAGCATTGCAGAGATACAGAACCCGGTCTGTTAAACAGGCAATGGGATTGCAACGCAGTACATGAAAGTACTGGAGAAACTGCAGAACTAACAGCATCTCTGGGAAGCAGACGGTAACCAATATTTTTGTGGGTTGCACAGTACCTGTCAGTTACATTCAAGGGGTGAAGAATTCCAGTGCAGGATGTGGTCTACCCAGGGAATTGCTTGGAGTTTAAATGCAGCAAAATACTATTTACAAAAAAGGGCATTAACAAAAACCCTGACAAGACAAAATTAACTTTAAGGAGAATCAGCAAAAAGATTTGGAGGAATAATTAACCCTTTGGACTCCATGTCCTGGTTTTCAGGGACTACCAACAAGCGCACATACTCTGTGTCCCTGTATTCTGGGACTGGTTTTATACCCAACCACCAAGCGGGTTTGGACTGGTGTTCGTACTGTAGTTTACCATGGACCAAGTCCAGAGTTTATATATTATGAAAGTTTAAAAATGGCTAGAGTGCAAAGGGTTAATTATTTGAGAGTTAGTTTCTCTCAGCAAAACCAACAACCCTACCAAATTAAAATTTTTAAAATCTAGACATACAGCACAGTAACAGGCCCTTTTATCCTACGAGCCTGTGCCACCCAATTAACCTACAATTCCTGGTATGTTTTGAACAGTGGAGCCCCCCGGGGAAAACCCATGCAGGCATGGGGAGAATGTACAGACAGCGCAGGGTTTGAACCCTGGACCCAATTGCTGGTGCTGCAACAGCATTATGCTAATTGCTATGCCAACCGTGCTACTCAAGTGCAGAGACCAGTTGGAACCTAACACAACTGTAGACCTAGTCCCATGCATTCTGAGGATCTGTCAGATAAGACCGTGAGGACCCGGTGTCACATACCAGTGATGGTATTCACAACAGTGCGGAGGATGGTGGGAGGTCGGATCAGCTCCTTTAAAATGTTGGACTCTGTTGCCAGAGGAAAACCATTGTCCAGCATCTCCTCCAGTACCTCATACACAACCACAACATTGTCTTTGATGACCACCTCAGAACAGCTCCCAAAGTACTCCTGCAAAGAAAGAAAATACACAATTCATGCAAAATGCAAACTTGCGCCAAACCACTGCAATTTACATAGCTACAATATAAGCACAGTTAAATTGATAAATGAAAGATTTAGACATGAACTACTTTTCGCAGAAGGTAGAAGACACAGCCCAGGACATAGCAGACAAAACTCTCCCCAACATCTACAGGGAACGATGTTGTCGGAGAGCAGCAGTAATTATCAAGGATCGACACCACCCAGCACACACTCTGTTATCGCTGCTGCCTTCAGGAAAGAGGTGTAGGTGCCACAAGACTCGCACCATCAGGTTCAGAAACAGCTGTTCCCCCTTCACCATCAGACTCCTCAACAACAAACTCAATCAGAGACTTGTATTTTACTCATTATTTATTACTGAATATTTACATCTTCATCTATACTTGCTTAGTTTGTTCACAGTTCTTTCTTTGACTACAGTTTAGTTATAACTATATAAATTCTGCCTGGCCCACAGGAAAAGAATCTCAGGGTGGTATGTGATATCACGTATGTACTCTGACAATAAATTTGAAATTTGCTGAACAGCAGTACATTCGATCTTGGGTAATATTGACTTCCCAGGTCCACATTAACACCGATTATCTAAGCACTATTGTTACAGTGGAACGTGCACAGTGAAGTGCAGAGACCATTTCATTGGTTGTCAAGAGTCACGGGGGGTGGGGGAGGCGGTTTCCTGGACAGGAGGTGATAGTCCAGGTAAAACCCACATCCCTGCTGCCTTTGGTTTTTGCATCGGTAAAGTGCAAGGACCATTAATGGGTTAGTCATCAGTCATGGGGAGGTGCACCTGATGCTTCACAAGAGCTTTATAAACCTCTGGTGAAACCACACTTAGACTATTACGTTCATTTCTGGTCACCTCATTATAGGAGGGATAAGGAAGCTATGAAGAGAGTGCAGAGATTTACCAGGATGTTGCCTGGTTGGAGAACATGACTCATGAGGCAAGGTTAACAGAGCTGGGACTTTTCACAAAAAAGGATGAGGCACCTGTTTTCCAGGTGTAGGAACAGCAAACACCAGAGGACATGTGTACAAAATGAAGGGAGGGAAGATTAGGGGAAACAATAAGGGGCAAGTTTTTTTTGAATACACAGAGGGTTGTGGGTGGTGGAGGCTGGAACAATAGGGGCTTTGAAGAGACCTCTTAGATAGACACATGGATAGAAGAAAAATGAGGTAGTTTTTTTTTGGTAGGTCTATGTAGGTTGGCACAACATTGTGCTCCAGCATGTTCTACACAAGAGGTGTCAAGGGTCTATGCCACGCTCTGATCTGTGGATCTGTGAGATGGTGCTGCAAAAGCCCAACCTTCCACTGATAAGCACTGTGTGAAAGCTCGATGCTATGGGCTGAACTGGCAAACCTGATGTGTTCCCCTGGGAACACTGTCTCCTATGACGAGGCTCATTTCACTGTGTTGAACCTTCCCTGGCTGAGTCCTGAGGCAGCCTTGGCTTTCCAGGAGGCCCACCTCCCTCTGCTCTGTTGGCTTCAGGACCAACATCACTGTCGCAGTACTGGAGTAGGGTCGCGGCCAACTGGGTTCATCCAGCTGTTTACTATTCACTCCAGATTCCAGCATCTGCTGGTCTCAGATTCTGAATGGGGGCTTGTCTCAGCCGCAGGGGCTGCAGCAGCACTGGTTCCAATTGGCATTGCGAAGAATCTCCAGGCATGTGACTGTTCCAGGACTGGAGAACCCATGCCCATATTCATCCCCACTGTCTCCTATGCCCTCGTCATAGGAGAGTGTTCCCAGGGGCAGTGAGCGATGGGTCATGCAACACATCAGGGGAAGGTGCTGAGGGGACAATTTGTGGAAATGGAGGAGTGAATGAGGCATTCACGGAGGGAATGGTCCCTGTGGGGAGAGGGGAATATGTGGCTAGTTGTGTGGTCACGTAGTAGGAGGCAGAAATGGCAGAGGAGGAGGTGTTGGATGCAGAGGCTGGTGGGGTGGTAGGTGAGGACATCTGGAATCCTGTCCTTGTTGAGCGTGGGGGCCAGGGCAAATGTTCAGGACATGGAAGATATGTGGGCAAGGGCTGAGTTGATGGTGGTAGGGGAAGAAGCCATTTTGTTTGAAGATTTCCTCCCAGTCACCACCCATTTCAACTCCCCACCCGATTCCCTTGCTGACGAGTCTGTCCATGGTCTGCCAGACAGAGACAACCCGCAAATATGAGCAACAACACCTCATCTTCCGTCTGAGCACCCTCCAGCCAACTGGCATTAACAATGACCTCCGGTTTCCGTTAGATCCCCCCCCCTCCCCCCATTCTTTCCCCGTGTCTCCTTCCCCCCCAGCTTGGTCTCTCTTCCCTTTCCATCTGTTTCCTTTCACTGAGCCAAAGACAAAACTGCTCCCATCCCCAATCAATTCTACCTTTCCACTCTTTCCCTTGTCCAATTAACGCCTTTTGCCTGTTACTCTCTGCTCCTTGCCCTGTTGTTTCTTCCTTTCCCCTCAGACTTTTAATTCAGGCACCTGCCTGTTTTTTTTTCCCCTCACACCTTGAGGAAGGGCTCAGGCCCAAAACATTGGTAATGTATCTTTACCTCCTACCAACCCTGCAAGACCAGCTGAGTTTCTCCAGCATCTCTGTGGTTTTACCTCATTATTGACTGAACTTTCATCCCCCAGAACAAAGAACTAAATCTACCCCATAGAAAATTCACCCTCCAGTTCCTTAAGCACGCCACTGCTTTCGTCTTCATCTTGAGCTCTTTGGACCCTGTAACTAGACACAACTGGCTCTTGACATTAATATTTAAAGAGAAAGGCTTAGACACCTTTGTAATTCAAGAGAAGGGTTCTTTTGTGAAAATTTCCCTCACTGGAATTGGGGTTGGAGCCATTTATTGCCCCTCCCGTATCGAACCTTGAAATGGGTGGTGTGCTAAACCAGGTCAGAGGCAGAGGAGAGGCAACCACCTGTACAGAACAAGCAATGGGTTAATGATCTTTGAATACAGTAAAATGCCTCAGCTTTGAATTTAAATTTAGCATAGTAGCAGGCCCTTCCAACTCATGAACCCAAATGACCTACAACCACCGTACATTATTGGAGGGTGGGAGGAAACTGGAGCCCCTGGAGAAACCCACCCAGACATGGGGAGAATCAACAAACTACTGCAGATAGCGATGAATTTGAACCTGGGTCGCTGGAACGGTGATAACCGCTACGCTAATCATGTTGCCCCGGAAGATTATGAACCAGAACTGAATAGATGCTAAATTCAGTCTTCTCAATTCAGCTGGAAAGATAGCAGCATGTGATGACAAGCTGAGATTCCAAACAATAGCACATGACAAAGTTGGCAGTTCAAACATCTCAGTAAGAGTTGCCTCCCAAGCCTCAAACTGCACACCCACTTCACGCAAATGACTCCTATTGTCAGACCTGTGAATCAAAAGCCATGGTTTTTTTTTGAAGCAAACAGGAGTCCACTTTCCACTTTTAAACTTTCCCTATTCTACAAAGTCTATGATATCCCAAGACAGACCTCCTCTCCCACCATAAACTCGACAAACAGACATTATTTTTGCCAGCTGGCTACAAGTGTTCTCCAGCTCTGGAGAACTTCCAACATCAGTACACAGAGGCAGATCACAAAAAAAATTACCAGAAGGTTTCATGTCCATTAATCTGATGATCCAAAACGTGATATCCTCAGTCAAACCAAGTTATGATGTCCTGTCAGTCCAGATCACTCTGTAATTAAACTGTTTCAAGGGCTCAAATAATTTAATTCAGAGATCCTGAAACAAAATTAATACGGATACAGGAAAGAACCCCACTTGGAATATTACTTTCACTTCCGGTCACCTCACTACATGAACAATGTGGATGCCATAGAGAGGATGCAGAGGAGATTTACAAGGATGCTGTTTCAACTGGAGAGCATGTTTCATGAGGATAGGTTGACTGAACTTAGTTTTCCTCTTTGGAGCAATGGAGGATGAGGGGTGAGCTGATAGGTGTTCAAGATGATGAGAGGCTTTTTCCCAGGGCTAACACAATGGGATACAGATTTAAGAGGCTTGGGAATAAGTACAGGGGGAAGGTAAGAGGCAAGTTATTCGCAGAGAGGGTTGGGTGCATAGAATGCACTGCCAGCAATGGAGGACGAGGCAGGGACAATCGGATCTTTTAAGAGACTACTAGATAGGTACATGGAATGGAGACAAATGGAGAGTTACAAGGAAATTCTTGTCAGTTGTTAAGAGTTGGTTATAACTTTTAGTGTAGGGTTTAGTGTAGTGGGTTCAAATCTCATGCTGTAAGGAGTTTGTACATTCTCCCCATATCTGCGTGGATTTCCTCCAGATGTTCTGGTTTCCACTCACCCTTCAAAATGTATTGGGGGTATTTGGTCAGCACAGGCTAGTGGGCTAGAAAGATGTTACCGTACTGTACATCTATATTAAATTAAACTAGGTTGGCACAACACTGTGGGCCGAAGGGCCTGTATTATAGATTCTATGTTCTATGATCTAAGCGTCAGCGGGAGTCAGTGGAGAGACTTGCCCACAAGTGAAAACAGGAACATAGGAAGTAGGAACAGGAGTAGGCCAAAAATGGCCCATCGAGCCTGCTCCGCCATTCAATACGATCATGGCTGATCTAATTTATGACCTAACTCCACCTACCTGCCTTCTCCCCATATCCCCCAATTCCTCTCTCATGTAAAAAAAAAGAACCAATTATGCATCTGTCAGAACTGGCAATTGCAGACAGAACAAGATGGACTGGCCATCAAAGATAGAGAGAAGCAGGTTTCCTTTACTGTTAAGATATTATAACCTGGATTGCAGCTTAAAGTGCTAAATAATATGGCAATAAGTTTGAAGGCAGAAGTGGATAAAAGGCGAATCTGATTGATGGTAAACTCGAGGAAGGAGAGATCTCGTCCCTACAATCAAATCAGAACAGAAACGTCCATTCAGAAATGCCAATGAATTAACAGAATGATAGTGCAAATTTGCTGGTTTAATGATCTAAAAAGAGATCAATTCCTGGCAGTGTAGCAGGAACATACAGATCCTATTATGCAAAATCGCGTAAGAACTAATGATCATAAAATTACCATGCCATAAAAACCCAAGTGGCTTACTTCTCCAAAATCTGCTCCCTTACCCTGTTGGCCTCTGTGTGGTCGAGTTTTCAGCCCCACTGAAGTGTGGCACTAAGTTCAACTGTATCAGTGATGGAAAGAAAATGTACTATGTATTCCTTTAAACAGCCCCCCACCACCCCCATTCTCACCATCACCATCTCAAAATCCAACAGTCTGCAGACACTGAAAATCAGAGAGAAAAGCCACAGAATCTTTAAGAAACACTCAACAGTACAGACAACATCTGGGGAGAGAGACAGGGCTACCAATGCAGGGCAATGACCTTTCCTCAGCACCCTTCAGTCTGCCTCTGTGTACTTCTGATCAGAAGCTTTGCCTGCATCACAGCCGTGTTCTCAGATGGCAACACCTGCCATCTCGCTGACTTTCAACATTCAGATAAGTGTTAAAACCACAAAATTTTACAATGCAGGTCTTTCATTTCTTGCCCATCAAGTTGGCTTGTCCCATTTGCCCGTGCTCAGTTCATGACGCTTCAAACGTTTCCTCTCCATGTCCCTGTCTAAATATCTTTGAACTGTACAATTATACCAAGCTTGACCACTTCCTCTGTTCAATATACCCCCGACCTTCTGTGCTAAAGAAACTCCTTGGGTCCCTTTTAAATTGATCCCTTCTCACCTTGTGTCAGTGCTTTCTTGTTTTAGTTTCCCCAATCCTATCTTAATGCCCTCTACTTTTAGGTTCCCTATCCTATATTATTTGTCTATGCCTTTTTTAAATAATGAAAGGTCCCCCAGTCCTGCCTTCCAGGAAGGAAGCCCCAGCCTATCCAGTCTCTCCTTCAAATCAATCCTGCCTACCCCACTAACAGCAGAAATATTTACAGCACAAACTTGCCAGGAAGTGAATTGCATCATATGGACTCTGCCTGCTCAAAACATTCATAATTAATGTGGGAGATATATTTTCAAACACACAAGAGGAAGAGAACAGTCAGACAGAGGTTTCCCTTCATCTGTCAAAATAGATCAGCACGTATTAATGACCAAAGGAGTGCTGTGATGGACACAGTCCCAATCACCTCCAGGCTGCAGAGTCGAGTTTCGGTCAGCTCTGGACCACAGGTTGCTGAGAGGAAACAAAGATATAAAAACCAACTGGGATTGCTGAAGGGAAAGATTAAACAGGTTAGGACATCATTCCCTGCAGTGTAGAAAAATGAGGGTGATTTGATTGAGGTATTTAAAATTAGGAGGGGAATAGACAGAGTAAATGTAGAAAGACTTTTTCCACTGAGGGTAGATAAAAACCAGAGGACGTGGGTTAAGGGTGAAAGGGGAAAAGTTCGGGGGAACTTCTACACACAGAGTGGTGGGGGTGTGGAACTAGCTGCCAGCTGAAGTGGTGAATGCGTGCTCAATTTTAACATTTAAGAAGAATGTGAACAGGTACATGGATGGGAGGGGTTTGGACTGGGTCCAAATCTGTGGACTAAGCAGAAAAAGTTTTTTCCCCACAGACTGAAAGGGCCTGTTTCTATGTTTGATGTTCTCTTGTTCAAAATGCCTTACGATATGGTTTTGGAATTTTTCAGAATGAAGTTGTTGCTGGGTGACATAAAAGCCCCCTCCCCACTGTGGGGGTGATTGTCGGTCACATAAAAGCCCCCTCCCCACTGTGGGGGTGAGTGTCGGTCGCATAAAAGCCCCCTCCCCACTGTGGGGTTGAGTGTCGGTCACATAAAAGCCCCCTCCCCACTGTAGGGGTGAGTGTTGGTCACATAAAAGCTCCCTCCCCACTGTGGGGGTGAGTGTCGGTCACATAAAAACCCCTCCCCACTGTGGGGTTGAGTGTCATCACATAAAAGCCCCCTCCCCACTGTGGGGGTGAGTGTCGGTCACATAAAAGCCCCCTCCCCACTGTGGGGGTGAGTGTCGGTCACATAAAAGCCCCCTCCCCACTGTGGAGGTGAGTGTCGGTCACATAAAAGCCCCCTCCCCACTGTGGGGGTGAGTGTCGGTCACATAAAAGCCCCCTCCCCACTGTGGGGGTGAGTGTCGGTCACATAAAAGCCCCCTCCCCACTGTGGGGGTGAGTGTCGGTCACATAAAAGCCCCCTCCCCACTGTGGGGGTGATTGTCGGTCACATAAAAGCCCCCTCCCCACTGTGGGGGTGATTGTCGGTCACATAAAAGCCCCCTCCCCACTGTGGGGGTGAGTGTCGGTCACATAAAAGCCCCCTCCCCACTGTGGGGGTGATTGTCGGTCACATAAAAGCCCCCTCCCCACTGTGGGGGTGATTGTCGGTCACATAAAAGCCCCCTCCCCACTGTGGGGGTGATTGTCGGTCACATAAAAGCCCCCTCCCCACTGTGGGGGTGAGTGTCGGTCACATAAAAGACCCCTCCCCACTGTGGGGGTGAGTGTCGGTCACATAAAAGCCCCCTCCCCACTGTGGGGGTGAGTGTCGGTCACATAAAAGCCCCCTCCCCACTGTGGGGGTGAGTGTCGGTCACATAAAAGCCCCCTCCCCACTGTGGGGGTGAGTGTCGGTCACATAAAAGCCCCCTCCCCACTGTGGGGGTGATTGTCGGTCACATAAAAGCCCCCTCCCCACTGTGGGGGTGAGTGTCGGTCACATAAAAGCCCCCTCCCCACTGTGGGGGTGAGTGTCGGTCAGATAAAAGCCCCCTCCCCACTGTGGGGGTGAGTGTCGGTCACATAAAAGCCCCCTCCCCACTGTGGGGGTGAGTGTCGGTCACATAAAAGCCCCCTCCCCACTGTGGCGGTGAGTGTCGGTCAGATAAAAGCCCCCTCCCCACTGTGGGGGTGAGTGTCGGTCACATAAAAGCCCCCTCCCCACTGTGGGGGTGAGTGTCAGTCACATAAAAGCCCCCTCCCCAGTGGGGGTGAGTGTCGGTCACATAAAAGCCCCCTCCCCACTGTGGGGGTGAGTGATGGTCACATAAAAGCCCCCTCCCCACTGTGGGGGTGAGTGTCAGTCACATAAAAGCCCCCTCCCCACTGTGGGGGTGAGTGTCGGTCACATAAAAGCCCCCTCCCCACTGTGGGGGTGAGTGTCGGTCACATAAAAGCCCCCTCCCCACTGTGGGGGTGAGAGTCGGTCACATAAAAGCCCCCTCCCCACTGTGGGGGTGAGTGTCGGTCACATAAAAGCCCCCTCCCCACTGTGGGGGTGAGTGTCGGTCACATAAAAGCCCCCTCCCCACTGTGGGGGTGAGTGTCGGTCACATAAAAGCCCCCTCCCCACTGTGGGGGTGAGTGTCGGTCACATAAAAGCCCCCTCCCCACTGTGGGGGTGAGTGTCGGTCACATAAAAGCCCCCTCCCCACTGTGGGGGTGAGTGTCGGTCACATAAAAGCCCCCTCCCCACTGTGGGGGTGAGTGTCGGTCACATAAAAGCCCCCTCCCCACTGTGGGGGTGAGTGTCGGTCACATAAAAGCCCCCTCCCCACTGTGGGGGTGAGTGTCGGTCACATAAAAGCCCCCTCCCCACTGTGGGGGTGAGTGTCGGTCACATAAAAGCCCCCTCCCCACTGTGGGGGTGAGTGTCGGTCACATAAAAGCCCCCTCCCCACTGTGGGGGTGAGTGTCGGTCACATAAAAGCCCCCTCCCCACTGTGGTGACTAATGTGTCCATTTCCCCCTCCCCACAATCACATCTATTCAAGGAGGGTCTTGGTCAAATGGCAGACCCCTGGCCGCGGCGGAACTGGGGCAAACCCCTCACCGCGAGAACCCCGGCCGGGCAGATCCCTCACTCCTGAGGGAGCGCACGCACCTGCAGCGTGTCCACCACCCGGTGCAGGAACTCGATGACGAAGAGCGGCGGCACCTCGCTCTGGATGACGGCCACGAAGAAGATGCGGTGGCGGAACACGCTGATGAGGAAGTGGTGCGGAGTGGGGATGACGGGCGCCACGTTCTCCGCCTCGCTCGCCCGCTCCTGCGCCTCGAAGAAGTAGTCGCAGACGGAGCGGCTCACCGCGCTCTTCCAGTGCTTCTCCAGGAAGATGTCGCCCGCCGCGTTGATCAGGAACAGGCTGTGGATCATGGCTGCGGCCCGCTGCACCGGCCTCAGCCGGGCCTTACCCCAGGCTCCGGGCCCGCTGCACCGGCCTCAGCCGGGCTTTACCCCAGGCTCCGGGCCCGCTGCACCGGCCTCAGCCGGGCTTTACCCCAGGCTCCGGGCCCGCTGCACCGGACTCAGCCGGGCTTTACCCCAGGCTCCGGGCCCGCTGCACCGGCCTCGGCTCGGGGATCAGCTACCGGCTTCACCCGGGGGGTTCGGGATCCACTATACCGAGACCTGCTGCCCCCGGCCACAGCCCCAACGCGCCGCTCGGAACCCACCCTCCGCCTATTGGGCCGCTCCTCGGAACTCTCCGCCTATTGGGCCGCTCCTCGGAACTCTCCGCCTATTGGGCCGCTCCTCGGAACTCTCCGCCTATTGGGCCGCTCCTCGGAACTCTCCGCCTATTGGGCCGCTCCTCGGAACTCTCCGCCTATTGGGCCGCTCCTCGGAACACTCCGCCTATTGGGCCGCTCCTCTGAACTCTCCGCCTATTGGGCCGCTCCTCGGAACTCTCCGCCTATTGGACCACTCCTCGGCGCACCCTCCGCCTATTGAGCCGCTACCTTCGCCTTTTGGGCCGCTACCTCCGCCTATTGGGCCGCTACCTCCGCCTATTACCTCCGCCTATTGGGCCGTTACCTCCGTCGATTGGGCCGCTCCCCGGCGCTCTCTCCGCCTATTGATCTTCCATTGACCGATAATCTCACGACCCTGCCTTCCCTCTCGCTGATTGGCCAGCGGTTTGTATATCCATTTGTTGGCGGCTCCCCTCGGCACTGGGGATGCCTGACCCTGCGCCCACCCAGAGTTGGACCTGTCCCTGAGGAAGAACAACCCTGGTATTGACCTGACCCCCCCGGGGAGATGGAGATGGAGGTGGAGGTGGAGGTGGAGATGGAGGTGGAGGTGGAGGTGGAGATGGAGGTGGAGGTGACCCTGACCCTGGTGACCCTGACCCTGGTGATCCTGACCCAGGATTAGTGTCCACAACCCAGTTGGAGAAGGCTCATCAGCAGCTGGACTGCGGGAAGAGTTTGTTTAGTCAAGATTTTAATTTTCTTTCTATTAAAACTAAAACAATGCAAGCAATAAATAATTTTACATCATTGCAGTCAAAGTTTTCCAAAAGGAGTGCTTAAATTTAAACATACAGCACGGTAACAGGCCATTTCAGCCCACGAGCTCGTGCCACCCAATTTTCACCCAATAAACTCGACATTTTGAAGAGGAAACAGAGCACATGGGAAAACCCACCCAGACACAGGGAGAATGCACAAACTCCTTACAGACAGCACGGGTCACTGACTCTATAACTGTGCTGCCCTCCTCAGCAGTCTGAGTAGATTTGGAATGTTGCTAAAGACTCTACAGGTGGACTGTGGAGAATATTCTGTCTTGTTGCGTGGTCAAATACGGAGATGCTGATACACAGAACAAGAAAAAAAAACTCCAGAGGGTTGTTAACCATGCCTGTGACATCATGGGCACCAGACTTGAGGACATCTGCATGAGGCAGTGTCTTAAAAAAGCAGCCCACAAAGTTGCATGGGATACTGAACTCACACTAGATTAAATTGTTTAATGCCTGAGGACCTGAGGCTCTTGGCTTCTTCAGGAATATGCCCCATGTTGTTGCCTAGTTTGCTTTTTCTTTTCTTCATAAATGTCTTTATATGCAGCAAACACTACTGGAGTATTCCTCTCTATCAGGGTAACTCATATGTCCATTTCCGTCTGCTACCTCCCATTCTCCAATCGGGATTTCTGAACTCTATTATAACCTTATGGGACCACAGATGACAGATATATATGCGGTCGGACATTGCCTGAACGGACGATAAGCAGTGCATATTAGTATATACAGTAATATGGTGTTCGCTCAACATCTCATCGCATAACGCCAAATTTCACAGAACGTATCGTGGACGATAAATGACACATACCGGCATTTCTATTCTCCCTCCTCTACAGGTTCTTCAGGTTCTATTTACACATCCCCACACTTTATGTTTCTCTCTCCTTTACCTCAAACCACACCTCTGCATGATTAATTTTTTTAAAGTCCTACCCTCCCTCTTGTTCCCTTTTGGGGCCTCCCCACATTCTCTGCAACTTTAAACTCATTATGATTCTAACTTTGACGAGAATTCATCAGCATGAAATGGCAGCGTGGTTTCACACTCCACAGATACAGGAGAACCCACATTTTCCATCCTCTCCAGTATTTTGCATTTGAAGTTGCACGTCCACCTGACCCAAGCAAAGGGCGCTTCTCTCCTCTGCATAACCAATCCCTCTCCACAGCCTTGTGGTGGCACACCACTGGCCTACTGCAGGGGGCAACCTCTGTACTTGCAGGAGTGTAAAAGGACAGGACAACACCTGGCCGGCTGTCAATCAGTCGGCCTGAATGGATCAAGCCCCACCCGGTCAGGTGTCAATCACCCTCTAGGATATAAGCCTGCGCCGGCCTCCCGAGGCCTCACTCAGAGTTGCTGCAGCCACAGCGAGCCTGGTTCTGTGGAAGTCTTTGTGGATTAAAACCTGTTGTACAGTCTTTATCTTTGAGTGTGTCTTATTCTGGCTAACAGTGCACCACAGGCATCATACTGCATACTGAGGCTATCACAAATTGGAGGAACAGCTCCTTGTATCTGTCTCGGCAGTCAACCAGGTGGCATCAATATCGATCTCTGATATTCTCTTCCCCGGTCTCTCTTTCTCTATATCTCCTTTCCTCCAGCTCCTTACCCCTTTCTCTTCCTTCTCCTATCAGAGAACTACCCTTCATATCCCTCCTTCCTCTCCTCCATTCCCCACCCCTCTTCCATTCCCTACCACCTCCCATCCCTCCTCTCCATCCCCTACTCCCTCCCCACTCCTCCCCTCCATTTTCTACCACCTCCCCGCCCCTCTCCTCTATTCCCACCCCTCCCCATTCCATATCGTATCCCACCCCTCCTCTCCATTCATTCCCTTCCCTTTCCTCACCTCTCCCCCTTTCCCTCCCCTCTCTCTCCCTCCCCTTTCTCTCCCTTCTCTCTCTCCCCTACTTTCTCTCCTACCCTCCAACCTGTATCCACCTGTTACCTCTTGCCTGTTTGCCTGTGCTGCTCCCCACTCCCCCAGATTCCTGACAAAGGTCTCAGCCCCAAAACATTGACTGTCATTTCCTTCCTGTGATGCTGTGTGACCTGCTAAGTTTCTCCAGCACTTTTGTGAATTACCCTCTCCTGATGTCAGAATTTATCAAACTGACAGATGCCTGCTTGATATGCGAATGTTTTATGGTAGGTCATTTCAAACAGGTAACGTCTGTGAGCAGTGATCAAATGTAAACGCAAATAGAATCACCCTCTCCTATCATAATCCATCCATTTTACACAGATTGTAAATGACTGGTGTGTTAATGTGAGGGATGACAGTTTTCGCAGTCATTTATAGGTATGAGCTAATTATCTTCACACAGTTTATCCAATTCTCTCCACTGGCTAAGCAATGAGAGGTTGGAGGAACTCAGTTAGGCATGTAGAAACAATCAGTCAATAGTTTGGTCTGGGACCCTTCATTGAGACTGATGCTGGCTACTTTACTTTCCATACCTTGATGACGGGCTCAAGCCCGAAATGTTGGTTATGTACCTATATCCTTGCGATATTACAAGGGTGATCAAACCTACTGAACGTAAAGCCACATAAAGTATACGTGCATTTCTTTATTTGTTTACATGTGTACGCTGTGTCCGCTCTTCCCTCTAAGCTGTGCAGCGTGTGTACGTGCACATCTTTTGCAACCAGTGCACAAAGGAAATTAATGTGTGCACTAAAGGTGAGTTACGCAGTTCAAAGTATAGAATAAAATCTGAACTAAATACATAACTTCATAGAATGCAATAAATACTGGTATTATATTAAAACGTGCTAATACAGTTTTATTGGCCATGAGAGACAGGCTGTACCAAAATTTCCAGTTTACATTTGCACAAGTATTCAGTTTGCACATCCATTGGTGACAGGAAAAACATTTGTACAGCGCAAGATTTTTGTGCACACCGACTATTAAACAGGAGGAAAACATTGGTTGTGCACAGTCTGCTTTGCCCATGGGAAAAGGAATCTCAGGGTTGTATGTGATGTCAGGTATGGATTCTGACAATAAATCTGACAACATGGCATAGAAGCCTCTGTTTTTTGTCTGATTGTTCTGAGTTGTGCTAACTTGGCTCCCACCGATGCGATCAGTGGCTGACAGATTTCAGAGGAGCAGTAGATATTTATCAAATAGACTGGAAAATAATAGACACCATATACCATGCAGCCGAAGGATTAATGCCAGGCTGCGGGCTGCTGGAAACTGGCTCATGGGAACTAGGTATCGGAACCAGCATTCAAGAGAGTGCTGAGGACAAGAAGGGCTCCCAAAAGGCCTCAGGTGCTGAAGGCTTCGGGATTGTGATGGAGGTTTGGATCTGGAGCTCAGGTTGCCGATGAATCAAGCAAGAGTCTGTGCGGCTGTAGGAGTGCTGGAGGTGAGTCCACGGACACTCGGTGACTCTGAAAGGACTCTCATTTGCTTCTCCTCCTCCTCCTACTGTTGGGGTACCGGGCAACGCTTGTGGTGCCTCTGTCTGCCTATGTAGAGAAAAGTTGACACATTTCATGTACTGTATTATTACATTTGTGAGTTGGTACATTACAATAGTACCTTCTGCATTTACTCTTAGTTGATATACAGATGCTACGTGGTTGGGACTTGTTATTTGAGAAATGAATCGCAGAACTGATACAAACTGATACAAACGATGTTCCTGACAAGCCAACTCTTCTCCCATTTCTCAATACTGCCTCATCTCCAAATCTCCACAGTCTTTGTCTTATAGCAGAAAACTGCGATATATTGTTGCCACAAACACCGAAAAATCCAGAGATCTTTCTTCGAAGTAATATAAGAAGTAAAGAACTTGGCCTCGATTTGGATGGAGCACAAAAAAAGATTTATTATGATAGCCTTAGCTGTAGCAAAAAAATGTATTATGTCAACCTGGAAATTAGAAGATAGCCTGAGAATACAGCAATGGTACATAGAAATGAATAAATGGAAAAAATAACATATAATTTAAGAAATAACATCACAGTATTCAAACAAATTTGGGAACCGTACATGGAACACAACAGAGAAGACCTACCGTGAACCTCCACCCCTATAATGACAGAAGGAGAAGAAGACGAAATGAACTGACCCAGTGTGTAAAAGTAGAAGACCAATTTCTTGTTTATTTTCATTGTGTGATGACATTGTTTAATGGGTTTGATGTATTGTATATGTTGAACGTTGAGTGAGTGGGGGGGGGGGAGGGTGAAGGAGGGAGGGAAGGGAGGGGGGAAAAAAGGGGAGAAAATGACACTGTGTATATTCAAGAGGGAAATGTTTGTGTGTATTTTGGTCAAGAATGGTTCATAGTGTGACAAACAAAAATTTTTTAAAAAACCTCCAAACTGCTTTATATCCCAAGCCTTTGTCATTGTTACTGCATCATAGAAGGATACAGCACAGACACAACATATCCTGTATTCTCCCACCTTGCTGCAAACTCCCCCCCCCATAATTCTCCCACTCATGATGCAGATTTATAGTGGCCAATACACTTTATGACCTGTATGTTTATGGGATGAGGGGGAAAACCTGGAAGAAACCCACGCGGTCACAGGGAGAGTGAGAAAACTCCACACTGATAGTTCTGGAGGTCAGGATTGAACCCGGGTCTCTGGAGCTTGAATCACTGTGTCATTTTGACCATAATCCAAGTGTTCTTCCTCACCTGATGAATCAAATGGATCTGTGACCACATTCAGCAAGAAAAGACCAAGTGAGATGAATCCCACTCTCCAATTCTCATTCTTCAAGGTGCTCAACAACACCGTGAGGGTTTCTGTTTCCATCAACCTTTCAGACAGTCGACCTCAATCTGGGAAAAAAAAACATCCCCCACCCATGGGTACCCAACCAGTGGGGCCATCGGCTACAGTGTGTTTCCATGTGGACCATGAGACTACCCAACCATTTGATGAGGGGCTCAGACTGAAATGTTGTTTATGTACCTTTATTTATGCCATAAGGACTTTACACCTTTTCAGCGTACAAGAGTTTTAATAGGAACGCTCTAGCTTAATAAACCTGTATAAAGGACACTGTTTGACCTGCTGAGTTTCTCTAGCATTGTGTGTCTGCAGACTTTCCTGTTTTATTGCAAAGTGAACTCATCGACCTTTAAAATGATTCTGGATGCAGGTGTTTCAGGCCTGAATTAAAAGGCTGGGGTAAAGAAAAGGTGCAGTGACAGTCTTGCAACTCCTGTAGGTGACTGATTGGTGGCAGTTACTGGGTTCTATTGATGAACTGGAGGGAATGAAGCTTCTTGCAACATGAAGTGTGTGACTAGTATCAGCCTTTTGTACCAGCATGCCGATACCCTCAAAGGTACGAACATTTTTTAACAGCGTCAATGGCTCCTTGCTCTCCCTCACTGTTGGTAGAGGCAGGGTTAGGTGACTTTAGAGCATAAGACTGAGCCCACTCAGCCCATTGAGTCTGCTCCACCATTAATATCAAAGCTGATATATTTTTCCTCTCAATCCCATTCAGCATTATTAATGTAGCGATTAGCACAACGCTGTTACAGCGCTAGTTACCAGGGTTTAAACCCTACACTGTCTGTAAGGAGTTTGTACTTTCTCTCCATAACTGCACAGGTTCCTCTGGGGGGTTCCGGTTTCCTCCCACCATTTAAGTTTTACCAGGGGTTGTAGGGTAATTGGGTGGCATGGGCTCATGGGCTATTAGTTTTAGGCTATTAGTGGAAGGGCCTGTTACTGTGTTGCATGTCTAAATTTAAGTCAAGTTTATTGTCACCCAATGGGACAAGTACAACTTGACGAAACAGTGTTCTCCGATATTGGGGCAAAACACACAGACACAGAACCAGACATAACACACACAGAGAGAAAGAATACATACACAGGACAAGTATTTTATCCATACAACTAAATAAATATTGTTTTGTGAATATAAGTCTCGGATGGTCAGTGTGAACAGTTCCTTTGGTCGTTCAGCATTAACACAGCCCGGGGAAGAAGCTGTTCCTTAGCCTGGTGGTGCTGGCTCTGATACTCCCGTATCTCTTCCCTTATCGGAGCAGCTGAAAGATGTGTGCAGAGTGGAAGGGGTTCTCAATGATTTTGTGTGCCCTATTCCGACAACGATCCCGGTAGATCATGTCGATGGGAGGTAGGGGGAGAGGGAGACTCTCTACCACTCTTCTGGTCTTGTGGATTGACCTCCAATCTATTTCTCTGCAGCAACCGTACTCACACTGTGATAAAGCTGGCCAGGGCACTCTGATAGAGCTCCTGTAGAAGGTTGACTTGATGGTGGTCAGTGGCCTTGCCCGCTTCAGTCTTCTCAGAAAGAGCAGTTGCTGTTGTGCCTACCTGACAAGTGAGGAAATTTTAAAAGTTTAAAATTTAAAAATTTATATTTAAAACTTCTCCTTTCTCCCCAGAACCTTTGATGCTCTTATTTATCAAGAAGCTATCAACCTCTGCTTTAAATCTACCCGATGGTGACCTCCACTACTGTCTGTGGAAACAAATTCCATAGATTCATTCCCACTACCCCCTTCTGGCTGAAGAAACTTCTCATCTCTGTTCTAAAGGGACAACCTTTATTCTGAGTCTGTTCCCTCTGGTCCTTGACTCTCCCACTACAGCAGACACCTGCTCCACGCCTAGCCCTTACATTATTGGGTAGGTTTTGATAGGATACCCCCACCCCCACCCCTCTCATCCTTCCAAGCTCCAGGGAGTATCAGCCCAGAACCAAACGCTTCTCTCATATAAATCTTCTCGTACCCGGGTTCATTTTACCCTCTGCAACAGTGTCCTGTACCTGCTAGTGTGCTGTGTACAAAGAACACATAAACCCTGACTCAAATGCAGTCTGAAACTCGCCAGGATGACTTTCATTGAATATAACTGCTGGCAGCCATGAGGCCTGCACGAGATTATCTGGTACAAGGTTGGATGGTCCCTTGATACCACAGATAATGTCCTGTTTGTGTCCCAAGTGCCAACCAGGACTGGACGATGGGATTATTTTTTTGACTGATGGACATGGAAGCAATCCCTCCACTTGAAGCGATCGCAGCCTCTGAAGGGTTGGGGCTGTTCTGCGGTGACCGGGAGCTGAGGCCGAGGGCTGGGATCGCCACTGGAGGGAGCCAACACACCAGTTGCTGCTCCACAATGGCAGCAGAGTCCCCCTGGATGCAGCCGGCCACAGGGAGCAGAAGGCTGGCGAGGCTTCTGGTGGGGCAGGGTGGCCGCAGACAGCCACAGGGAGCAGGAGGCAGACGAGGTTTCTGGTGAGGCAGGGTGCCAAACCAGCCATAGGGAGCAGGAGGCAGGCGAGGCTTCTGGTGGGCAGGATGGCCGCAGACGGCCCCAGAGAGCAGGAGGCAGGCGAGGCTTCTGGTGGGGCAGGATGGCCGTAGACAGCCCCAAGGAGCAGGAGGCAGGCGAGAGTTTTGGTGGGGTAGGGTGGTGAAACTGGCTTAACACGATGGCCACATATAAGAAACTTCAGATATTTGAGAGCTGCAAGACATGAAAAAATATTACATACACGTTTTTAATCTTTCGTGCACATTTTGGAACAAAACTTATAAATATTAAGAAATACATATAGGTTATAGTTTTAAAACTACTAATTTGTATTAGTTTCAACTTTGAAAAAGTACACATGCTGTATTTACGTGTATAATAGTTGAATTTTGTGGATCGATTTTCAGGGTAAACCTTAAGGTGTCAACTATTACACACAAACTACTTTTGACCCCGGTGAGTATCTGTGTTGCTTGGGGTGTCGGGAGCTCTGGAGTGTGGGCAGCTTGGATCATACTGGCACTCTGCTGACTTCACTACTCGCCACACAGCCACACGCGACACAATCACATGATACAAGCCAAGTGCACTAACACCTCATACAATTCCTGTCTCAGCCAACGCATTTCCGAGAGCCACACATTGAATGTCAAAGAGCCACTGGTTTCAGGACCCATGAGGGTGTCCCATAGCAAACGGAAAGAAAGGTGGTGCTGCTGTAGTTGTCTCTGAGGCTGCATGAAGTGGAGCCAGTTGCATGCATCAAGGGCTGCATAGAGTGGAGCAGATTGCATGTATCAGGGCTGAATAGGCTCATAATACCTTGCCTTGCTCTCACTCCGGTCTCTTCCCCTTTTCAGTGTGCCTATGTGTAGAGCTCGTCAAAAGAACCAAAGACTTGTTGATCCAAACCAAGGCTTTTATTAGCAAAAGACAGGAGCTCTTCACAGGTGGCCGACCAGTCCGGAATGATCCGACCTGGCTAGGGACACAACCCTTTAAGGCCCAGGCAGTAGGCGTGGCTAAGCTCTCAGCCAATCGCTGTAAGTACAGTCATTACACTCTAGATACTGTAACTATATACATTGGTGATAGGTCTGTACTATCACATTCACCCCTTCTTGGAGAACTGATCCTGGGGTGGAAGGGCTGGAGAGAATGAATGGAAGGGGTAGGTTAAGGACTGTAGCGGTCAGGGGGTCTGACCATCCGGCGTGACCGCCGTAGTGCCGGGATTGGGGTCGCTGGAGTGGTGTCACCAGCAGGTTCGTCGGGTGCGACTGCTCCTTCGCTCAATTCCCCAGCCGTGTTGTCGGCAGGGTGGCCCGGGTCGTTGGGGTGCTGTTGGTCCTTCTGTTCCGGCACGGGGCTTGGGGAATAAAGAGTTGGGAAGGTCTGTACTATCATACTATGGTTCCCTGAGCTGGAGGCCAGTGGCAGTTCCCTCCAGCCAGGTCCTCATCTGTCGGTGCCACTGGGTCTGGACACAAGCTATATGTCAACGGTTAAGGGCTGCTGCCAGAAACAAGAAAGTTGTGGACCAGCTCTAATCCTGGCTCAATCCTATTATCTAGGCCAGAGGGTTTGGGTTTCGACCCAAGATCTTCCACTCAGAGATGAGTCACTTAAGCAGCACCCCCCCCTCCCCACCCGTTTCATGGGACATTTTCCCATATCCAAGGTCATTAACCTTGTCGCTGTTCACCTCAAGCTCCCCAAGACCTGGAGGATTCATCCCACCTTCCATGTATCCTGTGTCCAGCCTGTCAAGGACAGTACATTGGTTCCCTCCTCCAGACCCCTTCCTCTCCCCTGGATTATTGATGGGGCCCCGGCCTTCACTGTCAAGCGGCTCCTGGCTGTCTGCCACAGGGGACAGGGTCATCAGTATCTAGTAGACTGGGAGGGATATGGGACTGGCTGTGGATCCCATCTTGCAACATCATGGATCATCAGAGACTGTCACCACGTCCATTCAGATCTCCCTGGTCTGTCAGGAGCTGTCCCTTGATGGGGGTGGGGCTACTGTCATGTCTGGTCCTGTCTAATTTCCCTCCTGTGTGATTACCTACCCTGCCCTAATGTGTTTCATCTGTGTCTGATTAACCACCTGTGCCTTGTTATCCTTCCCTCCCCCTTCTGTTTATAAGCTGTCTGCTCGCCTCCCTCCTTGCCAGTTTGTCTTAGCCCCTTGTTCCAGCTGACTAATGAGTGGTTTTGGATCTTTGGACTGGTTTTGACCTTGCCTCTGCCTTTCCCTGCTGATTTGTTTACCTTTGCTGATTGACCCCCTGTGTACTGAACCTGTGATTCTTGGTAAAGATTCCGATAATGAACTGTCTCTGAGTCGTGCGTTTAAGCCCATTTTCTGTGAGCTTGATACTATGGGGACCTGCTGAGTTTCTTCAGATTCAAGGACATTTAAAAAAAAAATCAGACTTTGCATAGGCCTCCCTCTGGTCTAAGATGGAACCTTGCATTGTTTAACTGTACTTATCCCTTCAATACTAAACCTGGTGCCCTTGTCCTGGGTGAGTCTGCCCAGTGCACTTGCCCCAGTGAGGCTGCTGGGTGCCCTTGCCCCACGTTTTTATCTTGCTGCCTAGATTGCACACAGTTTTTCACTGCATCTCCATGAACAGCACAATAAATAACCCAATCCAGCTGTTGGGCATTTGGACCAAGTGCCAGTTGCATCACGGCCAGTGTGCTTGGTTGCAAGTTGAGCAAAATGTGGTTGATCTGTATGGTTGATGTAGTGTTTCGTGTAACACTGGTATAGTGCCTGTAATTGGGATGTAGATTTGAATCCTGCACTTCCTGTAAGGAGTTTGTTAGTTCTCCTTAGATCTGTGTGGGTTTTCCCCAGGGGTTGTCTGAAATGTGTTGAGTGTGGGCAGCATGGTCTCTTTGCTGGAAGGGCCTGTTACTGTGCTTTATGTCAAAATTAAATTTTGATGAGCATCCAACCAGCCTCTAAAAGGCCCTGATGGCTCCATTGGCTTAATATGAGTGCTGTGATGTACCCACATGCACTGCCAGACTGAGATCACCCACCAAATGGATGAACAGCACTGCATCTTCTGACTGGGCACCCACCAAACATCATCTTCTCCACTTTCTGATGGCCCTCCAGTCTTTTTCTCTGTCTCCTTTCCCCCAGCTCTGTGTCCATAGAGCTAAAGCCCCTCCCCCCCCCCCCCCCCCCATCCATATCACCTTTTCTCTCCTGGCCTTTTCTCCACATCCAATTAACACCTCTTGCCTGTTGGTCTCTGCTGCTTCTTCCTTTCCCCCTCAGATATGTATTGCAGGTGCCTGCCTGCTTTTTTTTTCTTGCATCTCGAAGAAGGGCTCTGGCAGTTTTTACTGCAATTACCATCTGTGTTTCCCTGTAACCTGCATTGGTAGATACCTGGCTTTCTGGGGCCAGGTGGGTATGAGGAAGTGCAGGGTCTTTGCTAGGCTGTGTGAAACTAATCACAATACTATTAGTTTTAGGCTAGTAATGGAAGAGCATAGAGGTGGGCCAAAGATTGAGATACTGGATTGGAAGAAACAAACTTGGAGGGGATGAGAAAAGATTTGGAGGGTGTGGTTGGGGATGAGATTTTTTCAGGGAAGGATATAGCAGATAAATGAAGGATATTCAAAGGAGAAATTTGAGAGCACAAAGTTTGTATGTCCTCGGGAGGAATTAAGGAAAGGCTAGAAACTGTAGGGAGCCTTAGTTTTGAAAAGATATTGGGAACTTGGAGGAAGAGGGATGTGAACAACAGGTATAAACAACAGGGAAGGGATGAACAGCTTGAAGAATATAAGGAGTGTGTATTTAAAAAAAAACAAGAAATTAGGATGGCTAAAAAGAGATGTGAAGCTGCTTTGGCAGGAAAAGTAAAATAAATCCTAAGGTAGATTAAAAGTACAAGAATAGAGAGGGATAAAATTCGACCCCTTGAAGGTGAGGAGGGTAGGCTCTAAGAGAAGCCAGAGGAGATGGGAGAAATTTTAAATGGTTTTTTCTTCAGTATTCACTAAGGAAAATAATATTGAGCCAGATGAAGTGAAGAAATATGGTTAGGGAAGTCATGGAAAATATAAGGATTAATGAGAAGGTAGTGTTGGCTATATTGAAAAAGATCAGGGTGAATAAATCTCCAGGTCCTGACAAAATATTCCCTAGGACCCTGAGGGAGGTTAGTGAACAAATAATGGGGGCATTGATGGAAATATTTAAAATGTCACTGGCCACGGGGGAAGTGGCAGAGGACAGGAGGGTGGCTCATGTTGTTTTGCTCTTCAAAAAAGGATTAAAAAGTAAACCTGGTAATTATAGGCCTGTGAGTCTGATGTCGGTGGTGGGTAAATTAATGGAAAGTGTTCTTAGAGATGCTATATGCAACTATTTGGAAAGACCAGGATTGATTCAGAGTCGTCAGCATGGTCTTAGACATGGTAGATTATGTCTAACAAAGGTTAGGTTTTTTGAGGAGGTTACTAAAAGGTTGATGAGGGGAAGGTGGTGGATGTTGTCTATTTGGACTTTAAGGCTTTTGATAAGGTTCCCCATAAGAGGTTGGTAAGGAAGATGGAAGCATTAGTTATTAATGATGAAGTAGTGAAATAGATTCAACAATGGTTGGATGGGAGATGCCAGAGAGTAGTGGTGGAAAATTGTTCATCAAATTGGAGTCCGGTGATGAGTGGAGAGCCTCGGGGATTGGTAATGGGTCCACTGCTGTTTGTCATCTATATTAATGATCTGGATGATTGGGTGGAGAACTGGATTAGTAAATATACAGATGATACAAAGGTTGGTGGTGTTATGGACAGTGAGGAAGATTATCAAAGCTTACAGGGGATGTAGGACAGTTAGAAGAGTGGGCTGAACAATGGCAGATGAAGTTTAATACTGATAAATGTGAGGTCCTACATTTTGGTAGGACTAATCAAAGTAGGTCACACACGTTAAATGGTAGATAATTAAGGAGTGCAGTGAAACAAAGGGATTTAGAAGTGATGGTATAATTTCCTGGAAGTTGAATCACATGTAGATAGGGTGGTGAAGAAGACATTTAGTATGTTGGCTTTCATAAATCAAAGTATTGAATACAAGAGTTGGGATATTATGTTGAAGTTGTAGAAGGCATTAGTGAGGCCAAATTTGGAATACTTGGTGCAGTTTTAGTCACCGAATTACAGGAAGGATATAAACAGTGTAGAGAGTGCAGAGGAGGTTTACGAGAATGTTGCTGGGGTTTCAGGGTTTGAGTTACAGGGGAAGGTTGAGTAGGTTGGGACTTTATTCCCTGGAGCATAGATGATAGAAGTATTCAAAATTATGAGGAGGACAGAGTCAATGTGGACAGGCTTTTTCCACTGAGTGGGGGAGATTCAAATAAGAGAGCATGGATTGAGAGTAAAAGGGGAAAGTTTATGGGAAATGTGAGGGTGATTGGGGGGGTGGGGTATGGAATGAACTTCTGGCAGAGGTGGTAGAAGTGAGGTTGATGTTAATATTTAAGGAAAAGTTGGATGGCCTATGGACGGAGCAGCTGTGGAGGGCTATGGGCCAAATATGGGCCAGTGGGACTATGTTGGAGAAATTGTTCAGCATGGACTAGAAGGGATGAACTGGCCTGTTTCTGTGTTGTAAATGGTTGTGGTAAGCATGCCTGACATTGACCCATTTATCTTTTTTCCCCCAAAAGATGCACTGGATCCACCGAAGGAGGTTTCTCGATGTGTCACTGCATTTACACTGAGACAAAGGACCCATGAAGGATTTTACATGGCTGGGTGCTAACCTCCTTATCCTCCTGCACAACATGACTGATGGAAGTGATATTCACGTCCATCCTTCAAGGGAGTCGAGAGAAAATGCTGCCATGTGTGTCTGGTAAGCGAGGGGAGGAGGAGGAGGAGGGATGTCACAAGGCATCATCTGATTAGCCTGGAAATTACTGTTAGCTATGCTAATAGGTGAGCACTGAATGAGTTTGCCTGCCCACCATTCTAATGGAGGATTTTAATTCTTTAAAATAAACAAGTTAAACGCTCGCCCTAATGCAGCCAAAAATGGAATGTCCTAAAACACATGAAGGGTTTGCCCGATCATGTAAACAATATTCTGCTGCTGGTTATAATTACACTGTTTACTTCAATAAAAATCAAAGGAACAAACGCTGAGAGCTTCTGAGAAAGCAGGGTTGTCTGGATCTGTGTCTCCTGGCAAAGAGGTCATCGGCAGTGCAGTCAGCAGAGGAGGAAGATGTATTATCTCGGGGAATGTTTTATCTGAAGAGTAACTGAACCTTGAAAGAGGTAAATTAGATCCCTGTGAATTGTTTGCACATTTATTTATTGTGCTGTGCAAGTATACACTTCTGCAGCCTGATTAAGAGGCAGTGGATTCGATTAGCCTGTGTGATGGTGCCTGAGAAATAGTTCGTTGAATTCCAGAACTGGGTGTTGTTGCTAAAGAGGATCTTTTGTATTACCCCACCCCCCCCCCCACCCCACATAATGAGGTGTAGCGTGGGCCTGCTTGTGAACAGCCAGATACTGCAGGCACGTGAAAAAGTCAGAATACTTTGTGCACAACTGTTCCTTCCACAGTGGCGCATTTCACGAAGCACTGCCCCACTTCACTGATGCCCCTGAGAACTGAGACAAATGTGGTCTCCTGGGCAATTCCCTTCACCCTACTGCCCCTGGCACTTGGATTTGGATGAAGAGGCAGATCCCACATTTGGAAAAGAGGGAGTCTGAGGAAAAACAACAGGGAGCAAAAAATGGGGCTGGCAAATGGAGTGGGAGACTATGGAAGTGACCCACTCTTGGGATATGCAAATGCCTTTGAGTGGGCACTATGGTACAGATTATTGGGCGGCACAGTTCATGTAGTGGTTAGTACACTAATGCTGTCTATAAGGAGTTGTTCAAAACCTGCACGGGTTTTCCCCAGGTACTCTGGTTTCCTCCCTCTGCCCAAAGACGTGTGGGTTAGTATGTCAATTGGTCACATGGGTGTGTTTGGGCAGTGTGGTCTTGTGGGCCGGTTACCATGCTGTATCTCCAAGTTAAAATGTAAATAAAATTAAAGATGGAGCCCTCAGTACGTGGTTATTAACACTCTCACATACCCCCCCCCCCCCCACATCTCCTTCCACTGCTTTGTGCTATTTCTTGTTCACTAACTAAACTTAAAATTTAACACCTTGGAGATGCTGACCTCCACATACCCCCACTTGGAAATGCTTGTGAGGGCTTTACCAGGATGGGTGACTAAAGGCTGGGTAATAGATTAGAGTTTTTTTTATAGAGCAGTTTTAATAGTTCTTGACCTTCTGCTGAGAGGGGTGGCCTTTAAAAAGATTTGTACATGAGTAGGCAAGAATGATTAATAGGAAGCTGATTGAAGAGTATGGAGTTCATCTGAACTGGTCTCTCCATTACGTGAATAGACACATTGCCTCCCTCACCATTTAGCAAGGGTACATCAGTATTCTCCTCAGGTGTCAGCTAGTTAACCTTGAATTCAGTACAATTTCATGCCAGTTGTATTCTGGAGTGAAAACGTTATCACACCCCAGACAATAACAGTGAAATAAGCAGTGTAATTTTTCCTGTGCATGTACAAGCCATTAAACTAGAGACTCCAGCTGCTAAAACATTGCATGTGGAACTGGGATAACATTGAAGATGGGGATTGGAGTGGGTGGCTGACAACTCTATCTCTGGAAATGGTTTAAAGGATGTTGCCTCTTTCTTGCACACACCTTTCTCATCAACACGCACACATACAGTACATAATCTCTCATACATACACCACCATATCTCTCTCTCACACAAATACACACATTCTGTCATGCACATACACGTCTACCTCTCGTGCACACAAAACACACATCTCATTCACACATGGACAGACACCTACTCGCACAACTCCAACAAACTGGAAGTTATGTAAAACTGCCAGGCTTTTATTCAAAATAGAATGGAGGCATGTCCATGCTGGTCCACTGTCCTGAACTGGGGAGGGGCTTTATTCAGGAGCCTGTGGGTGGAGCCACATGTTCAGTTGGCCAATGGTAATTCCTGACAGATAAATATACGGACAGTAGTTTACCACAATCACCCCTTATTTTTAAAGAGTCCGGCAGGGTGGTGCATTAGATACAATCGCAAGTTAAGTCTCTTGGGCGGTGTGATTTGCCGCTGTGACTGGCATAGCGATGAGGGTCCTGGACAGACTGGGTGCCTGTATGCAGTTGTTGGCGCTGGCTTGGTGTGTGTGCGGCATTGGGGGTGGGGGTAACGTGCCATGGCCCTGGTGCTTTGTGGATGGTGAGAGGAGAAATGGGTGAGGGGTGATCACTAATGGTTTCCTGACCCACCCTGAAGGCACCAGATCCCTAGAAGAGACCAACAGGATATGTCATATAGGCATATTGGGGGTTGGCATGGACCTTTCAACCATTGGGTCAGACTTATGACTCCTCGCATGTTTCCAGAGTAGGACTGGCCCTGGGGGCATCAGCCATGCCAGCAGCATTGTCCCTGTAATGGACTTCCTAGGATCTGAAAGCATTGGTTCATGTGGTGTGGGATTGTTGGCTGTACATAGGGGTTGGTGGGTTGAAATAAATAGCAGTGGATCGATTGTCACCTTGGAAGGGCAATTCAGGAGAGGGAGAGATGTTGTCAGAAATACTCCGTGATTTTGAGGGCAATCTGGAGCTTTGTAGTGAAGGTTTTAAAGTCACTGAGTTCTGCACAAGTGTAGGAAACAACATCGCATCCGTGATGTAGCAGAGAAATAGCTGGGGAGTGGGGCCAGGTCCAATCAGGTTTCATCCAGCTTGTTAGAACTTCCCTACTTTTCGATTCTATGGAAATAACATTTATATTCTAATCTGAGGCGCAGCATTAATTGCAATTGTGAACTGAGATCCAGACCATGTGCTAATTAACCCTTTAATTACCACTACCCACTGTAGCCATTGGTATAATTCAGAGAAAACTGCATCTAATTCTTGGGCATTTCACTTTCTCTGTCAAGTTCTGGAAATTAGATTGTTGGCAGTCATTGAAGAATGGAGAGGATTGGAGATGGATTTGGCCATTTAGTACTGCATTCAGCACCTTGATTAAAAGCTCACAGATTCAGAATTGATTGATACTGGGCCAAGCACACAATTCCAGTCCAGGTTGATCATTTATTGCTGTGACACATCTAGAGGTTTGGAATCAGAATCAGATTTTATTGTCATGAATGTATCACAAAATTAATTGTTTTGTGGCAGTGTCACAGTGCAAACATTGCTATAAATCACATTTAAAAATAATAAAATTAATGCAAAAGAGGCATTGAGGCAGTGTCTTTGGTTCATTGATTATTCAAGAATCTGATGGCGGATGGGAAGAAACTGTCCTTGTGCTGCTGAGTGTTTGTCTTTAGGCTCCTGTGCCTTTTCCCTGATGGTAGCAGAGTGAAGAGGGAGTGGCCTGGGTGGTGGGGGTCTTTGAGGATAGAGACTGCTTTTTTTAAGACGCCTCTTGTAGACGATGGAGTGAAGTCTGGTGCCTGTGATTGCACTGGCTGAGTTAACAACCCTCTGAGGTCTTTTCCTGTCCTGTGCATTGTCACCTCTGTCCCAGACAGTGATGCAACCAGTCAGAATGCTCTCCACTCTACATCTGTAGAGGTTTGCAAGAGTCTTTGATGACACCAAATTGGAGGCATTTTCTCTCATTGTGCCAAGCAACAGTGACCCAACTATATTTGTGCCAGAGGCCATACCATCAGTTGTTGGTGATACAGTAACTTAATCTTAATGGAGATGAGGGTCTTTGCAGGAATAATGGAGGGTGGAAACATAAAACTTTAAATATGCGTGAAAACTAGGTGCAACTAAATGTGAAATGTTTGCTTCAATAATTCGCTTAATTCTTTTAAAAAGCTGTTCGACAACAGAACCATAGCTGAGTATAGTCATACTGGGTCTAGTGGCCTGGCGAACAAAGACCCTCTGTATGCTGGGTGCTTATGGTCTGTGGATTTGTACCATCACTGCCATCTCTACACGAGACCCCACTGTTGTGCAAAGCAGGGCTCAGAGCACAGTTGCAGGTTCTGGCAAGTTGCAAACAATTGAATTCTGAGCGCACGATTACTTGCTGCACATACCGCAAATGGCTTGCATTTCTATAGCGCCTTTCACATTCCCTTCAGGGCATCAATTGAGCTTCAAACCCAATGAAATGTCTTGGAAGTGTAGATGCTGCAGGACATGCGACAGCCAATTAAGTCAAACAGTTGCACAGCCATATGCTGATGGCCAGATAATGTCTGAGTGCTGCAATAAGTCCTGCTCTTTGCAACAGGAACACTCCTTCCAAATGGGGCAAGGGGATTTTTTTTTCTTGTATGATTGAGCTGTTCATCTGGGGGCCATTGACTTCAATTCATTCAGCTTCCCTGAGTTTTAAATACATTGGAGAAATTGCCCAGGACATCAGAGGCAAAACCTCCCCACCATCAAGAACATCTACGTGAAATCAGCTGTTGGAGAGCAGCAACAGTCATCAAAGATCCACACTATTCTCTCTGCTGCCATCAGGAAAGGGGTCTAGGTGCCAAAAGACACTCCACCAGGTTCAGGAACAGCTGCTACCCCTCCCACCATCAGACTCGATGACAAAGTCAATCAGGGATTTGTTTAAGGACTCTGTACATTATTAAACATTTTTATCTTTGTGCAGTCAGTTTGTTTACACTTTAAAAAAAATTTTCCCTCTTTTGGATGCATGTCTTTTTCTTGAGTACAGTTTTTTGCACTATGGATAATAGAAATTCTGCCTCGAAGCAGGAAAAAAGAATTTCAGGGTTGTGTGAGATGGTTGTGTATGTATCTGACAAATCTGAACTTTGAAATTCAGCAATGAATTGTATGTTGGGTCAAAACCAATAGACAAGTGAGATGGGGAGAGGAGGAGAAGGGGAAGTGGGGAGAAGAGGAAGGGGGGAGGGGGAGAGAGGGATGAGAAGGACAGGAAGCAGGAAACTAGAGGTCTGTTAGCTTAACATCTGTTACAAGGAGAATGATAGGAAATATTAAATGTTTTTAGGCACAATAAAATTCAAGGTAATTGGGTAATGTCGGTGTGGTTTTTGCATAAGAGGTATCATTAAGCTGGAAAGGAGACATAAAAGTTTCACAACTACGTTACTGGAATTGGCAGGGTTGAATTGTAAGGTTAGGCTGGGAACTTTACTCCCTGAATTAGAGGTGGGGGGGGGGGCGGAACCTTTTTGAGATTATAAAATCTTGATAGAGGGGCGATAGATAAATAGTCAGTCTCTTCCCCAAGGTAGGTGTGTCTCAAGCTACAGGGCACAGTGTTAAGGTGAGAGGAAAGATTTGAGAGGTTTCCGAGAGACTGTTCCCTTCCACACGGAGGGATGTGAGCTGGCAGAAATGGTGGAGCCAGGAGCGTAGGAAAAAACATTTAGACAAGCCCAGATAAAGGGACCAGGCTGCATAATCTACTGGAGCTTCTTTCTGTGCTGTGAACTCTTCAAGGAAGGGCTCAGGCTTGAGATGTTGGGAACAGATCTTTGCCCCCTATGGATGCTGAAAGATCAGCTAAGTTCCTTGAACATCTGTGTTTTTTACTTCAACCACAGCATTTGCAGACTTTTGTTTAATTTAATGCAAATTTATTCCCATAAAGCACCTACAGTCTAAATTTAATCATACGTGAGAAAACAATTCACTGCCTGTCCTTTGGGACCCTGCTAACCTCCTGGGTTTCCTCTGCATTGTAAGCAGGAAATTGTTCAACTCCAAATTGTCAATGCTGGCAAATTTCTTTTTTGGATTTGTTCCCAACACTGTGTGCAGGGGTGGGTGGTGGAATTTGCTGGAAGAATATTAAAGATGGAGTATGATCAGGTTGAGGGGAATGTGTATTCAGGGTAAGTCTGGGCTTGAAAGCATCACTGCATGGTGCCTGCAAGCTTATTGGCAAGGGCTCATAGTGTGTGACCTGACCACTAAAGATTCAAGATGTGCTCGTCAACAGACCATGTGTATCCCTGCACTCATCCCACCAAGGGTGAAACCCTCATTCAACTGGCAGAATCTGTTCTTACCTGAACAAGGTGAAACACAAAAGTCTGCAGACACTGTGATTGTAGTATAAACACACTCAGCTGGTCTCGTAGAGTCCATAGGAGGCAAACATGTATCCCTGATGTTTCAGGCCTGAGCCTTTAATTGAAGAAGGGCTCAAGCCTGAAACATCGTTTATACTTTTCCTTTTATGGACAGCTGAATTCTTCCAGCATTTACTGTGTGTTTATACTTGCCCTGAACAACTCCTCTTTCAATTTTTCTCACTCTCTACAACTTGTCGATGTGGACATGAGCATTCTCGTGGCCCTCAGTTAGTATAGAACAGTGCAGCACAGGAACAGGCCCTCTAATCCACGTGTCTGTGCCGAGCCTGATGCTGAAGTTGAATTGTTTGGTAAAAGGTCCTCACTGAAGTGAAGACTAACCATTTCCAGTTAAGCATGAGAGTGCGAATGCTGGAAGACTGGAGTGACACAAATTGGAAGAGGAACTCAGCAGGTCAGGCAGCATCCATGGAAGGCAGTGATGGACAGTCAGTGTTTCAGGCCAAGGGTTGGCATGAGATATTGGCTGGTGAACGAGTTGATCTTGATGATTAATGATTGGTGGGGCGATGCAAGTTTCTTATTGTGTCGGATCTATGGGTGGCATGCAGTGTGGAGTTGAGATCCAGTCTGATGGATGGAAACAGGCCAATCAGCCCATCTTATTGATGCTGACCCAGCTAGGCCCATTTGCCAGCATCTGGCCCATATCCTTCTAAGTCTTTCCTATTCATGAACCTTAGTTGTGCCTGGTTCTACCACCTCCTCTCACAGCTTATTCCAGATGCCCAACACTGTGTACCTCCCTTTTAAATCTTCCCCTTCTCAACTTCAATCTTTTCCCTCCAGTTTTATTCCCTTACCTTGGGGGGGGGGGGGGGGAAAGGCTATGCCCCAGAATGGAATGAACCCTGAAAGTCTGCAGACACAGTAAGATCTGCCAAGTTCTTTGAACATCCCTGGTGATTTTTAAATCACAACATAAGTTCCTTCTCAGCCACTTGCATTAGAGGGAGAAAAGTTAGAATGTGTTGTCATGAAATTTGTTGTTTTGCGGAAGTGTCACAGAGCAAAGATTTCTATAGAATTACATTTAAAATTAATATTGCAAGCAGTGAAAATGAAGCAGTGTCTGTGGTTTATTGTCCATTCAGGAATCTGGTGGCAGCATGCTGCTGGGTGATCATCTTCAGGTTCCTGTACCTCCTTCCCAATGGTAGAGAGTGAAGTGGGCATGGCGGTGGGGGTCCTTGAGGATAGAGGTTGCTTTCTTGAGCCTCTTGTAGATGTCCTCAATGGAGTGAAGACTTGGGCCCATGATGGTGCTGGAAGCCCTCTGTAGCCTTTTCCTGTCCTGTACATTGGCACTTCTGTACCATATAGTGATGCAACCAGCCAGAATGCTCTCCATAGTTCACCTGTAGCAACTTCCAAGAGTCTTTAGTGACATACCAACTCTCTTCAAACTTCTCCATGAAGTATAGCTGCTGGTGAGCCACCTTTGTGATTGTATCAACATGGAAGCCTCAGGATAGATCCTTGGAGATCTTGACACCCTGTTTTGTTGAGAAAGCGTCAAGTTTGGTGGACAGAGATGAGTCTGGACAGAAGGGTTTGCAACACGTAACTTTTATCAAAACACGCGTACAATTTATAGAAGAGCAAGGGAAATTTTTTAACAGGAAACAAGCAGAGGAGAACATTAAATAGTACACACTAATTCACAGGCGATGCAGACATTTGCATATTGTATGCAGGGTTATATGAACCCTCCTGGACCCCTGATCATGTTGGGGGGGGGGGTTGCTCTATTACCCACTGTACATAGGAGTGTACAAACCCTCCCGGACCCCTGATCATTGGGAGGGTGGCTCTATTACCCACTGTACACAGGATTGTACACACCCTCCTGGACCCCTGATCATGGGGGGATGGGGGGGGGATGGAGGTGTGGGGGGGAGGGTGGGTGGATCTATTACACATTATACACAGAGAGATACACACCCTCCTGGACCCATCGTTGTGGGGAGGTGCGGCTGTCCTGCAAGTATTGATCTATAGCAATTTGATCTATTGCAATACTACGACTCGGCTTCAGTGCACTCCTTACCTGTTACCCTTCCACGTGGTATCCACAGTGGCATCCAGGCATAGAATGATGTTCAGGGCTCTGGCCACGAGGCAGAGAGAGCAAATATGCTGTGTGCCCCTGTTAAATACTGGGCTAATCTGTGTGTCTCGCCAATAATGACATTAGGTAACTTGAATGAGTCAGTGGCAAGGTGTTCACTAATTAGTGACTGGAGCCCAGCTTTGATTGACAGATGATGTCTTCTGAATAAGTTTCAGATGGGCTAGACATGTGACCGCCCACCATGTCTCTGTCACACTACTGACCCCTCAATGAGGACTGGGTCGTGTTCTCCTGACTTCCCCTTCCTGAAGTCTCTACATATCGAGCCTCTCCTTGTAATCCAAACTCCCAGTCCCCGCCACAGTCTCACGAATCTTTTCTGCTGCACCTGGATAACTCTCATTGTGAGGATCATGGACCCCAAAATAAAACAGAATGCTGTAAATATCCAGTAGATCAGGCCACACCTATGGCAAGAGGATCAAACTTGACATTTCAGGCTGATGACCCATCTCTGAAAACTTCCATTTGTTGAGCGAGATCTTGGTCGGAGAGATTCTGAACAACTTATTTAAAGGAGGCCCCTGCAGTGCAGCAGGGAGATCTGATGCCTCACAGAGCCAGGGATGCAGGTTCAATCCTGACCTCTGCTGTCCAACTGGAGTTTGTACCTGCTCTGGCTTTAATTTTTTACAATTTAGACATGCAGCAATAGGCCCAGAAGCCCAAGCTACCCAAATACCCTAATGTGAACAATTAACTTGACAACCCTGTGCATCATTGGAAGGAGGTAGGAAAATGGAGTGCCTGGAGGAAATCCACATGGGAACAGGGAGAACCTACAAGCTCCTTGCAGACAGCTCCAAATTCAAACCTAGGTTTCTGGCACTGTAATAGCCTCACACTCACTGCTATGTTAACTGTGCCAATGTCTCAGAGATGCATATGTCAGGAGATTAATGGGCATCTGTAAAGTATCCCTCACATGCAGATGAGTGGTGGAATCCTCAAATCGACGGGACGAATGAAATTCATGTCGATTGTGTTTGATGGTCAGCAACGAACCTGTGGGCTGAAGGGCCTGTCTCTTTGCTGCACGAGTCTATCATTCACAAAACATGATTGAATGTGATTTCAGCTCCCATGCATCTCACAGGATGCTCAGGAAGATGGCACCTTAGCTGTGCTGGAAGACAGGAGAACATGAACTAGTCCTCATCAAGGGGTCAGCAATGGAGAGGGTCAAGAACTTCAACTTCCACCACCCAGGCCATGCCCTCTTCACTCTGCTACCCTCAAGGTACAGGAGCCTAAAGACGAGCACTCAGCGGCACAAGGACAGCTTCTTCCCCTCCGCCATCAGATTCCTGAATGGACAGTGAACCACAGATATTGCCCTACTCTGATTTTTCGTGCACTATTTTTATTTATTTTTGTAAGGTGGTTTATATAAATGTTTGCCCTGTGAAGCTGCTGCAAAACAACGAATTTCGTGACTTGCTCATGACAATAAATTCTGATTCTGATGCATCCTTGACTCGACCACAGGACAGTGAGCTCATCATAATGGAGAGAGCAGACTGTCTGGTGGGTGGCTCTGAGGTTGAGTAAAGCCCAGCACTAATCGACCATCAAGTTCATGTCAATTAAAGCTGTCACTGGTGGGCATTACCCTGAGATTAATGTGCCTGAGGTGTTGTGAGGTGAACCTATCAGTGACAGAGAAATGTGAGGCTGGTTAATAGAAGAACAATGGGTCCTTTTTCAAAGCTTGCTGATGTATGCCCTGTTGCCTTGACAACATTCCCAGCAATGTTCAGGCAAATTTAGTCACTTCTTTGGGTCCCAGTGCCTAAATCCTCTTGGTTTGGGTTTTAAAGTGGTTGATACAATATCTGGCTGTGAGTGCAGAACACTGTGCTTTGTTTATTTGGCTTGGCTCCCAGCCCACTGTCTTGGGCACTTTATCCTTTGGAAAAGAGACTGTTCTATGCTCTCTACTTCCCCTCCTCCCACTCCACCTCCCCCAATACTTTGTGAGTCTTCAGGTCACCAGCCCTCCCAACCCCATGGCTGCCAGACACTTAACGGGTGCTCGATCGCCATACCCTAACTCAACAGGGTGCACAAGAGCCTCTTATCACTCAGCTCATCTCTTCTAATATCAGCCCTACCACCTCTGCTCCACTTGTACCCCTGCTGAAAGTGCTTCCAGACAGTTGGCGGGCTCTACCTGACGGGTTGTTGTTTGGGGCCTTCTGTTTACTTGGAGAACATATGCAGACGATACTAAGATAGGTGGAATAGTGGATAATGAAGAAGGTTTTCAAGGATTGCAGAGGGATTTGAGCTGCTTAGAAAAGTGGGCTGAAAAATGGCAGATGGAATTTAATGCTGATAAGTGTGAGGTGCTTCATTTTGGTAAGAAGAATCAGAACAGGACATACGTGGTAAATGGGAGAGCATTGAGGAATACAGAAGAGCAGAAAGATTTAGGAGTGACGGTAAATCGTTCCCTGAAGGTAGAAACTCACGTGAATAGGGTGGTGAAGAAGGCTTTTAGTATGCTGGCCTTTATCAATCATTGCATGGAATATAGGAGTTGGGAGGTGATGTTGAGATTGTATAAGACGTTGGTGCGGCCTAATTTGGAGTTCTGTGTACAGTTCTGGTCACCTAATTATAGGAAGGATATAAACAGAGTGGAGAGAGTGCAGAGAAGGTTTACCAGAATGTTACCTGGGTTTAAGCATCTAGAGTATAGGGAGAGATTGGACAGATTAGGTCTTTATTCTTTGGAGCGTAGAAGGTTGAGAGGGGATTTGATAGAAGTATTTAAGATTATGAAAGGGATAGACAGAGTGGATGTGGATAGACTATTTCCGTTAAGAGGAGGAAAGATTAAAACAAGAGGACATGAGTTAAGAATTAAGGGGCAGAGGTTTAGAGGTAACATGAGGGGGAACTTCTTTACTCAGAGAGTGGTAGCCGTGTGGAATGAGCTTCCGGGAGAAATAGTGGCGGCGGAGTCAATTGTATTATTTAAGAAAAGGTTGGACAGGTATATGGATGAGAAGAAGATGGAGGGTTATGGGCATTGTGCAGGGAGGTGGGACTAGAAAGGGGTGTTTGGTTCGGTGCGGACTAGAAGGGCCTAATGGCCTGTTTCCGTGCTGTAATTGTTATATACATATATATGTTAACATCCCCTTCCTTGTGTCTCAATCCTTCCTCTGTCAGTGAACAGGCATTCACAGACCATGCACTGACTCCCTACATCAAACAGGTGAGCAACTGTCTCACGGCTCAAGACCCAGGTTGATCCTGATCTCGGGCACTGTCTGTGTGGAGTTTGAACTTTGTCTGTGTGCAACACAGGTGGATTTCCCCTGGCTTTTCCAATTTCTCAGAACCATAGAACATTTGGCTCTTCTAGTCTGCCATTAGGTATTATTTCACCCAGTCACATTGACCTGCACCCACTCTATAGCCTTCCATATCCCTCCCATCCATGTACCAGTCTAAGTACTTCTTAAATGTTAAAATTGAGCCCACATTCACCACGTCAGCTGGCATCTCGTACCACACTCCCACCACTCTGTGTGGAAGATCCCCTTAAACCTTTCTCCCTTAACCCATGTCCTCTAATTTTTATATCTCCTAACCTCCCACATCCTACCTCCCTGCAGGTGAGCAGTTTAATTGGTCACTGGGCCCCCATGTGCAGGTGAGAACATGGGATTGGTGTAAAGAGGAAATTCATAATGTGTTTGGATGACTCTGTGGATGTGGGCACAGTTCTAACCTTTCCTGTGATCTGATAAGTCCTGGCATGGCCATCACATTGACCATCCCTGTGGCCTTGCTGAAGGAGAGGAGTGAGCTGTTTCCCTGTGGTCCATGTGCTTGGCTTTGGCTAACTGCATTGCACTTAGTCGGTTGTCAGGTTGACCATCCAGGTAAGGTAGGCAGATCAAAGGTTCCTTTTATTGTCACCTAATCATACATTTAAAATGTTATGTACGTGATGTACTTGTGTCTGCCATAAGCCAAAGAGTTGCCGTGAGCATTGCCCAGTGCTCCTAACCACAGGAGAAAGAGAAGCAAAAGAAAGTCACCGAATGTCCATAGATTTGCCTCCCACGCTCCTGCAGCCTCTGCAGATGCATACACACTCCTGTTCGATCCATCAGCCATCCGAGCTCCAGATCCAAACCTCCGATCAAGAAGCCTTTAGCGCCTGAGGCCCTTTTGGAGCTGCTCTTGCTCTCAGTACCCTCTTGAATCCCAGTTCGATACCTGTTTCCCATGAGCCAGATGCTGAGCCCCTCGCTGGTCCTCTGCTGTGCTTACGGTCCAGTAGGCTAATCTCCTCTGCTGCTTCTTCTCAACAGTGGGTATTACTCCCCACTTCTGGTGCCCTGCAAGTGTGGGGTTAAAGACTCTTGCAAATTTCTATAGGTGTACCATGGAGAGCATTCTGGCTGGTTGCATCACTGCCTGGTACGGAGGTGCCAATGCTCAGAACAAGAACAAACTCCAGAAGGTTGTTAACTGGGCCTCAACATCACAGGCACCAGACTCCACTCCATCGAGGACATCTTAAAAAAGCCTCTATCCTCAAAGACCCCACCACCCTCTTTACTCTGCTAACAGAGTAAAAATGTCCAGGACCCTGATGGCGAGCACTCAGTGGCACAAGGACTGCTTCTTTCCCTCCACCACCAGATTCCTGAACGATCAACGAACCACAGACACTGCCTCACTTTCTCCTATTTACTTGCACTATTTATTTATTTTTGAAATGTAATTTACAGCCATATTTACACTGTGACACTGCCACAAAACAACAAATTTTGTGACATGTTCATGGCAATAAATTCTGATAAGAAACACCAAAGCTGGAGATGCTTGGATCTTGGATAAACAAGGACTCAACAGGTCTGCCAGCATCCTGGGGGAAGAAAGGACAGTCAGGTAGGTTCATTTGCTTTCATGAAAGCCACCAAGAAATCTTTCTGGCTTCCAATGAGTTTGGAAGATACTGAACAGGAAAGCAAACTGTGTTTCACATGTCTCATCTGCTGGATGAGTAGGGTGCATCCAGAATTGGGATTTGAATCCATTGCAGGCATCAGCCAAACCAACAACAGCCATGTGAGTTCCAGTCCGGAGAACGACCTATCCTGAACAAAGCACCATCAGTCACCGTCGGCTGCTAACAGGGGAGGCTGGAACTAAAATGGTGTTACAAGGGGTGTGGTGGTGGGGGGGGGTGGGCAGGGGTGGTGACACCATGAGTTACTGCTCTGGGTCACACCAACCCGAGTGATACCACTGCATGCTTCAGGGATCTGTTGACATAGGTGTGGGAATACTTTAAAAAAAATTTTTTTCCAGTGTGAACCATATCAATTAAAATACATACAAACATTTCCCTCTTAAATATACACAGTGGCATTTTCTCCCTTTTCCCCCCCTTCCCGCTCCCCTTCCCGCTCCCCTTCAAACCCATTAAACGTTCAACATATTCAATACAATAAAACTATTAAAAAATGTCATGACACAATGAAAATAAACAAGAAAATTGTGTCATCTACTTTTACACACTGGGTCAGTTCATTTCGTTTTCTCATTCTATCATTTTAGGGGGTGGAGGTCAGTGGTAGGCCCTCTCTGTTGTGTTCCATGTACGGTTCCCAAATTTGTTCAAATAATGTGACTATTTTTTAAATTATATGTTATTTTTTTCCAATGGAATACATTTATTCATTTCCATGTATCATTGCTGTACTCCCAGGCTCTCTTCTGATTTCCAAGTTGACATTATATATTTTTTTGCTACAGCTAAGGCTATCATATTAAATCTTTTTTGTGCTCCATCCAGTTTGAGGCCTAATTCTTTACTTATATTACTTAGAAGAAAGATCTCTGGACTTTTTGGTTTGTTGCTTTTTGTGATTTTATTTACTACCTGATTTAGATCTTCCCAAAACTTTTTCACTTTCGTACAGGCCCAAATTGCATGTACTGTTCCTGTTTCCGAAAACATCTATCTGATAATGTTGGATCCCATTTACTTAACTTTTGGGGCGTGATATATAATCTGTGTAACCAATTATATTGTATCATGTGTAACCTCGTTGTAGAGCTCGTTGAAAGAATCAAAGACTTGTTGATCCAAACCAAGGCTTTTATTAGCAAAAGACAGGAGCTCTTCACAGGTGGCCGACCAGTCCGGAATGATCCGACCTGGCTAGGGACACAACCCTTTAAGGCCCAGACAATAAGTGTGGCTTAGCTCTCAGCCAATCGCTGTAAGCACAGTCTAGATACAGTAACTACGTACACTATGTACATTGGTGATAGATCTGTACTATCACACTCGTGTTTATTGTATTCTTCATAGATCCAGAGCATAACTTTTCCCATGTTTCATTTTTTATCTTTATGTTTAGATCTTGTTCCCACTTTTTGGGTTTATAGCTTATTTCATCATTTTCCTTCTCTTGCAGCTTGATGTACATGTTAAACCTTTTAATTATCATTGTGTCTGTAATCACATATTCAAAGCTGTTTCCTTCTGGTAATCTCAGTCTGTTTCTCATTTTGTCCTTTAAGTAGGCTTTCAGTTGGTGGTATGCAAACATTGTACCATGAGTTATTCCATATTTTTACTTAATTTGTTCAAATGTTAATAAATTATTTCCCAAAAAACAATTTTCTATTCTTTTAATTCCTCTTCTTCCATTCTCTAAAGGAAAGGTTAACTATTGTAAAAGGGATTAGCTGATTTTGCGTCAATAATAATTTTGGTAGTTGGTAATTTTTTTTTCCTTTCTAAGTGAATCTTCTTCCATATATTGAGTAAATGATGCAGTACTGGTGAGCTTTTATATTGCACCAGCTTTTTAATCCCACTTATAAAGTATATGTTCTGGAACTTTCTCCCCTATTTTATCTAGCTCTAGCTTAGTCCAATCTGGTTTTTCCCTTGACTGATAAAAATCTGATAAATACCTTAATTGTGCTGCTCTATGATAATTTTTAAAGTTTAGTAACTGCAAACCACCTTGTTTGTACCACACTGTTAATTTATCTAATGCTATCCTCAGTTTCCCCCCTTTCCATAAAAATGTCCTTATTATTCTCTTTAGTTCATTGAAGAATTTCTCTGTTAATGGAATTGGTAACAATTGAAATAAGTATTGTATCCTTGTGAAGACATTCATTTTAATGCAATTTACCCTCCCTTTCAATGATAGTGGCAATTCTCTCCATTGTTTTCAGTCTTCCTGTAATTTCTTCATTAATGGCTGATAATTTAATTTGTACAAGTGGCTTAAATTATTATCTAACCTAATACCTTGGTATCAAATTGCTTGTGTTTGCCATTTAAATGGTGATTCTTTTTCAAATTCTGTATAATCCACATTACTCATTGGCATCACTTCACTTTTATCTGAGTTGATCTTGTACCCCGATATTTCTCCATATTCCTTCAATTTCTTATGCAGATCTTTTATTGATATTTCCGGTTCTGTTAAGTATACTATGATGTCATCTGCAAATAAACTGATTTTGTACTCCTTCTCCTTTATTTTGATCCCTTTTATTTTATTTTCTTTTCTTATCAGTTCTGCCAATGGTTCTATTGCTAACGCGAACAGTGAGGGAGATGGTGGACATCCCTGCCTAGTTGACCTGCTTAATTTAAATTGGTTCAATACATATCCATTTACTGTCACCTTCACCAATGGTCCATTATATAATGCTTTAATCCAATTAATATATTTTTCTGGTAGATTGAACCTCTGTAATACTTTGAATAAATAATTCCATTCTACCCTGTCAAAGGCTTTCTCTGCATCTAAAGCAACAGCCACTGTTGGCATCTTATTTCCATGAAATGCATGAATTAAATTAATAAATTTACAAACATTATCCACTGTTGGTCTTAATAAATCCAGTTTGATCTTGTTTTACTATTTTTGATACACAGTTGGCCAATCTGTTTGCTAATAATTTTGCTATTATCTTATCTGAATTAAGTAGAGATACATGATGCTGGTGTTAGTGGACCCTTCCCCGTCTTTGCTATTACTGTAATTGTTGCTGTCTTACATGAATCTGACAAGTTTTATGTTTCTTCTATCTGGTTCATTACTTCAAGGAGAGGAGGAATTAATAACTCTTTAAAAGTTTTATAGAATTCTATTGGGAATCTATCCTTTTCAGGCGTTTTATTGTTCGGCAGCTTTTTTAATATATCCTGTATTTCCTCTATTTCAAATGGTTTTATCAGCTTGTTTTGCTCCTCGTTGCAATTTCAGCAGTTCAATTTTAGCTTAAAACTCTTCTATTTAGTCTTCTTTCCCCTCATTCTCAGTTTGATATAATTGTTCATAAAATTCCTTAGTTCTCATTAATCTCCATATGTAATTTGTTTGTTTTTTTTCCTTGATGCCAATACAATTCTTTTAGCTTGTTCTGTTTTAAGTTGTCAGGCTAATATTTTGTCTGTTTTTTTTTTCTACTACCTCATAATACTTTTGCTTTATTTTCATTATGTTCTTCTCCACCTTATACATTTGTAATGTTTTGAATTTTATTTTTTTGTCCGCCAATTCTCTTCCTTTTGTTATATCGTTCCTTGTTGCTAGTTCTTTTTCTGTACTTACTATCTCCCTTTCCAACTGTTCTATTTCCCGATTGTAGTCCTTTTTCATCTTTGTTACATAACTTATTATCTGCCCTCTAATGAAGGCTTTCATTGCATCCCATAATATAAATTTGTCTTTCACTGATTCCGTATTTATTTCAAAGTACATTTTGATTTGGCATTCAATAAATTCTCTAAATTCCTATCTTTTAAGTAGCATGGAGTTTAACCTCCATCTATATGTTCTTGGTGGGATGTTCTCCAGTTCTATTGCAAATAACAGGGGTGAGTGATCAGATAGCAATCTAGCTCTATATTCAGTTTTCCTAGCTCTCCCTTGAATATGGGCCAACAACAAAAACATATCAATCCTTGAGTATATTTTATGTCTACTCGAATAATATGAGTACTCCTTCTCCCTTGGGTGCTGCCTCCTCCATATATCCATAAGTTTCATTTCCTGCATTGATTTAACCATAAATTTGGCCAGTTTATTCTTTTTGCTAGTCTTTTGTCCAGTTTTATCCAACATTGAATCCAAATTAAGGTTAAAATCCCCTCCTATCAATATATTCCCCTGCATATCTACAATCTTCAAAAAAAATCTTGCATAAACTTTTGATCCTCTTCATTAGGTGCATATATATTGATCAAATTCCAGAATTCTGAATATATCTGACACTTTATCATTACATACCTCCCTGCTGGATCTATTATTTCCTCCTCTATTTTGATTGGTACATTTTTATTTATTAATATAGCTACACCTCTGGCTTTTGAATTATTCGATGCTGCCTCCTGCACAAATGCTATAATCTAATTTTTTTCTTTTTTTCAGGAAATTTAATAGCCTTTTTTGTTTAATTTGGTTATGTATTCCATTAATATTTATAATCATATAGTTCAACATGACCATCTCATATTCTGTTTACACCTCATTTCTGCTTTCTCACCACCACCTTCCCCTCTTTCCATTTTCCCTTTATTATTCCTTGCCCTCTCCAGTATATTTTCTCTTGTGTATCTCAGAAATTTTACTAAAACGGATCTTGGTTTTTGTTGTGACTGTGGTTTTGGGGCTAGTGTTCTGTGTGCTCTTTCTATTTCCATTCCTTCCTGTATTTCTGGCATTTCCAGGACCGTTGGTATCCATTCTTTTATAAATTCTTTCATATTTGTGCCTTCTTCATCTTCCTTTAGGCCCACTGTCTTTATGTTGTTTCACCTACTATAGTTTTCCATTATATCCATCTTCTGAGCTAACAACTCTTGTGACTCTTTAACTTTTTTGCCATTTTCTTCCAATTTTCTTTTTAAGTAATTCACTTTCATTTCTACAGCCGTTTTTCATTCTTCCACATTTTCTAATCTTTTCCCTATTTCTGTCATGACCAGCTCTATTCTACTCACTTTTTCTTCTGTACTTTTCAATTTACTAAATTCTAATGTCAACCATTTTTTTAATGCTCTCATTTGTTCTTTAAAATTTTTTTATTTATATACTGTCCATCTATTTTACCTTCTATTTCTCTGTGCTGAGCTTGGTCTTCTTCTTCCTCTTCTTCTGTGTCTGCACTTGTGTTTGTGTCTTCTTCTCTTTCTTGTATCTGTGTCTCTTCTGACTTGTTGAGTTGCTTGCCTCACTTTGCTGGACTTCTTGCTTGGCTTCTTGCTGTTGGTCCTCTTCTTCTGGGCTAGTCATCTGTTGGGCCTCCTGTTGCTGTTCTTTTTTCCTATCACTCTCTTTCCCGTCGCTTTCCTCTTCTTCCAGCTGAGAGCCCCGATGTCTGGCATCCCTCAGCTGGTCGCACTGTGTTAGTTCACTCCTCAGCTGGGCCCTCCTCCTGTCAGTGTTTTCTTTTTCCTTAGTGTGCGTATTGCGCATTTCTGTTTGGCTCAGAGAGCCATTTTTGCAGTCCAGCGGTTGGGAGGTCACGATTCTGCGGGGTCATCACCAACCTTGGGGGGGTGGGGGGAGGTGGGCTCTTTTCTCCATGATGGCTCCCTGTTTCTTCATGCAGGTAAGGCCTTCTCCTTTCTCTTCTGGCTTTTTTTTTTCCCCGTTGTTTTTACTTTTTACTTCTTGGGTGCCATTTTCTTTCTTTTCTCCACAACTTTATCTTTTATTTGTTATGTTTTGTGTTTCTTGAACTTTGTATTTTCTTCACTTTATTCCTTCTTTTCTGGAGAGGGCTGGTATTCTCCTACCGGCCATTACTCCATCATGTGACTCCTGGTGTGGGAATACTTGATGCTGACACATTCTCTGTGGGAGCTCGTTCTCACACTTACATCCCTCTCCTCAACGCAGGACAATCCTTGCTAAAATAAAAAGCAAAATGAAGGAACTGAATACTTTGAAAATTGTGTTGGCTGAACTGAAACAATTCCAGAGGAATTTTCACAAGTGTATGTGGTTGGATTTGCAAAGAGCACTCAGGGAGGCAGCAAGGAGCTGGAGGGGAGAGAGGGGGCTGAATTTGTGTGGAGATGTCATCAGTGGGGAATCCCAGATCTGAAATTCTTACCATGGATAATGGCCGGTAGGAGAATACCAGCCCTCTCCAGAAAATAAGAAATAAAGTGAAGAAAATACAAAGTTCAAGAAACACAAAACATAACAAATAAAAGATAAAGTTGTGGAGAAAAGAAAGAAAATGGCACCCAAGAAGTAAAAAGTAGAAACAACGGAAAAAAAAAGCCAGAAGAGAAAGGAGAAGGCCTTACCTGCACGAAGAAGCAGAGTCCAATTTAGAACAAGGACCATGGTGCTTAAAAACTTCGGCTGACAACTAAAGGTGTTGCTGCAATTTATTTTCTAGGAATATATGGGTCAGCACAACATCACAGGCTGAAGGGCCTGTACTGTTCTGGAGTGTTCTATGGTCTAATTGTGACACATAGTGGAGTATGGTTTAGAAAGAAGGTTATATTGTTCTGTAACATGAGCAGACTTGCAGCGGTTAATGTTTTTCTCATACCGGGTCACACTCTCTGCTTGGAATTGGTTGAGCTAAAGCATCAGATAAATGAACAAACAGGTTGAGGTTTGTCAACCAGTGGATGTGGTCTGGGTTCCCTGCTGCACATGGGATGCCATACTCAGCCTGTCCTGTTGGATGCCATTCACTTCACGGGGGCCAAGGCTTGGAGGCTGGAGCAGGAGGCCTGGTTTTGGGGAGAAGGCAGAGGCAGCCTGTCACAGAGTGAATCAATACTAAAATGCAACAGAAAACACAGGAAATACTCAGCGGATCAGGCACTATTTGTGGGGAGGGTAAAACAATGCTGTCTTTGCTCTGTTCTCTCTCTGCAACTCTGCATTCTGCACTGTTCGAACACTACAGCATAGTACAGGCCCTTTGGCCCACAATGTGCCAATTTATGTACACCTACCAAAAAAGTACCAAGCTCTCCCTACCCCATAACCCTTTATTTTTCTTCCATCCATGTGCCTGTCGAAGAGTCTCTTAAATGTCCCTAACATTCTAGCCTCCACCACCACCCCTGGGAAGGCGTTCCAAGCACCCATGACTTTGTCTAATTAAAAACCTGCATCTCGTGTCTCCCCTAAACTTTCCTCCCTTTGTACAGATGTCCTCTGCTGTTTGCTGCTCTCACCCTGGGAAACTGGCACTGGCTGTCCACTTTATTTGTGCTTCTCATAATCTTTTAGACCTCTATCAAGTCTCCTCTCATCCTTCTATGCTCCAAAGAGAAAAGTCCCAGCTCTGCTAACCTTGTCTCATAAGACTTGTTTCTCAATCCAGGCAACATCTTGGTAAATCTCCTCTGAACCTTCTCCACAGCTTCCACATCCTTCCTGTGACCAGAACTGAACAGAATATTCTAAGTGTGGTCTCTCCTGAGATTAGTAGAGCTGCAACATGACCTTATGACTCCTGAATTCAATCCATAGGCCTTCTTAACTCTTGGAAACCTTAAGAGATGTAAGGTCCCTCTGTTCTTCACACTGTTAAATATCTGACCATTAACTGTGTACTTTGCCTTCAAGTTTGTCCTTCCAAAATGCTTCCCCTCACATTTATTCAGATTGAACTCCATCTGCCACTTTTCTGCTCAACTCTGCATCCTGTCTATATTCTGTTATAACCTTCAACATAATCCACAGCTCCTCCCACCTTCACGTCATCTGCAAACTTACTGACCCATCCCTCTACTTTGTTAGCAGAGCTGCGGCTTTTCCTCTTTGCACTATGGAAGGATGAGAGGAGACTTAATAGAGGTCTATAAGATTATGAGAGGCATAGATAAGGTGGACAGCCAGTGCCTGTTTCCAGGGGGGGGTGGGGGGTGGAAATTAGCAAACACCAGAGGACATGTGTACAAAGTGAAGAGAGGAAAGTTTGGGGGGGAGAACCAGGAGTTGTGGGTGACTGGAATGCATTGCCAGGGATGGTGGTGGAGGCTGGAACAATGGGTCATTAAGAGACTCTTGGAAAGAAACAAGGATGGAAGTAAAATAGAGGGTTATGGAGTAGGGAGGATTTAAGTTCTTATCGGTAGGTAAATATGGGTCGGCACAACATCATGGGCTGAAGGACCTGTACTGTTCTACGTTCTGTGTCTTTGTTCCTTTGACGCCTGTGAAGAGGCCACTCAGCTCCTCGAGTCTGCTTCAGTAAGATTGCTGCTCAGCTGGTGAAACCTCAGCTCCACATCCTTGATCACCTCTGATAAGCAAGGAGGTGAAAGGTTATCAATCATTTATTAACCGCTGCTTTAAAAATATTTAGTCTCTGCTTCCACTTTGAGTTCCAAAGACATGGCCCTATAATGGAAAGCATTTTCACAACCCCTCTGTCTTTAGTGGGCAGCTGTGAAGAGCATTCTGGGTGGTATGGAGGTGCCAACTCTCAGCACAAGAATAAACTCCAGGGGGTTGTTAACTCAGTCTGGAAACATCACAGACACCAGACTTCACTCCATCGAGGACATCTACATGAGGCAGTGTTTTAAAAAAGCAGCCTCTATCCTCAATTACCCCACCACCCAAGCCAGGCCCTCTTCATTCTGCTCTCATTAGGGAAAAGGTCCAGGAGCCTGAAAATAAGTACTCAGCGGCACAAGGACAGCTTCTTCCCCTCTGCCATCAGATTCCTGAATGAACAATGAAGCAAAGACACGGCCTCGATTTTCATGCGCTGATATTGTTTAAAATTTATTTTGTAAGGTGGTTTATATAAATGTTTGCTCTGTGATGCTGCCTCAAAATGATTTGTTCATGACAATAAATTCTGATTCTTATTTTTAAAGTGACCCTACCTCAGATCTAGATCTCATCCTCCCAGAGAAGAAACATTCTCTCCAATATCCACCCCGTCAAGATGCCTCAATTTCAATGAAATCATCCTTAATCTTTGGCGTGAACAAGCCCAGCCTGTGGTACATTTCCTCATCAGGCAACACACCTTAACTTCCTATTTCTCCAGTTTACGAGCAGTTTCTGATCTATCAAGATTCAGAATTTCTTCAGTGTCATGAAATAAGACAGATGTAACATAACATGAACTTGGCTTGAATGCTGTAAGGCAGATTCACCATCAGAAGAAAGTTGGCTCCTCTTATAGCAAGAGAAAAAGAAGCAAAAGAGAGCCCCACCCCAGAGTCACTGAGTGTCAGTGGATTCACCTCCAGGACTCCTGCAGCCGCACAGACTCCAGTCCAAACCATCAACAACCAGTACTCCGACATGACCAGGAAGTCTTCAGCACCCTCTCGCATCTCGGTTCAGATACTTGGTCCCCCTTCAGCCAGTCTCCAGCAGTTCACAGCAAGGTGCGAGTCCTTTGACCACAGTTGTCAGCAGCCCACATAGGGTCCTCACCTTAACTGCGCTATCTCTCCTGTACTATGTTCTCTCCTCAATGCTACCAGGAGATTGTGCTTCAGGAGAAGTAGAGGAAAATTCTAAGCACAGACACTCCAGATCCATTATCATTTCACTGAATTCCAATCACATGTCATTTCTTAATCAATCTAACTGAATGGAAATTCAGGGAACAAATTGATGAGATTCCTTGTCCACTCTGCAGAGAATCAAATAACTTCCCATTCATTTCAAAATTCAGAATTCCAATGGGTTAAAATGTCCAAGTCATCGCCTTCATTTAAAAATTCCCCTTGTAATCCTTCCAAAGTATCCCCTTTCACGTTCGCTACATCCAAATGTGTTTTATTCACCACTCATTGGCTTGTTTGGCGTGTTTTAAAATGTAATCATATTTGTAGAAGCTTTTTTTTTCTAGCGTTCCTTGGATTGGACTGGTGAACGAATGAAGTGGATTGTGGACAAAGAGGCAGAAATTAGTCATTTTCATCTGCCATTTATGGAAATCCTGAGCCAGGCACTACTTTTCTTGGCAAGTTGCTGATGCACTTAGCAGGATGTAAACATACCTACAACTGGTTCATCGACCAGGGCAGTGTCCACTGCTTTTTACACAAGGGAATAATGGCCCATGTCACTAATTAGCCAGTAATCACACAATCCTACGGTCAAACAGATAATTGGCTAATCTTGCCGCTGAAGGAGACTCAGATTTGATTTCATGCACATAATTTGCAGCTATCTTCCACTCTGCATTTGTTTCACTAAGATCAACTATCTTATTAGTTTTATTTAAATGGTGGTTTTATTTGAAATCCCACAACTGCGGGGTCTGTGCCAAGGATGGTGGTTCCTATAATCGGCAGTGGTCATGAGGGGTTGTGGATTCCAGGGAAGTGGAGGTCTGGAAAAAAAACAGGGACACCACCTCCCTTTCTTCCCCCCCCCTCCCCCCACCTCCCCTCTCCCCACCATCTGAGAAAGAAGCAGAGGAGACGAGCCAGGGGATGGTGACCACGGCAGACCAGCTAGGGGTTTTGCGGCAACGAACTGCTGGTGACTCAAGGAGAGGGACCCACGCAGGCTGTGGGCTGCTGGAGACTGGCTGAAGGGGTGCCAGGTATCGGAACTGGTTGCGAGAGGTGAGGACACTGAAGAGTTCCTAATTGTGTTGGAGCTTGTGTTGCTCTGTGTGGCTGTGGGAGCACTGGAGGTGAATCCACAGACACTTGGTGACTCTGGGAGATCTCTTTTGCTTCTCTTTCTCTGATTGTAAGAGGCACTTCAGGCAATTTCTGCTGACGGCGAATCTGTCTGCCTTACCGCAGATGAAAGGCAATTTCATATAATATGACCCTGTTTTTATTAAATGACAATAAACTGAATCTTGAATCTATGATCCTCTGCTCCAAGGTTCCTCTCTCACTACTTGAAGACCTACAGAATCCCCCCCTCCCCACACCCCTCAAAATCATATCCTTTTGATCTTGTCTTAAAAGCCTCCCAATTATTACTGGTTTTGTCTATATTCAAGTCTGCTCCAATTTTTGTCACTCCCTCTCAAACCCTCAGCTGCTCCATGCTAAGCATTTACGGATGGCATGGTTGGCTTAGCGGTTAACACAGCACCATTAGAGCGGCAGTGATTGCAACGGGGTTTGAATTCGACGCTGTCTGTGCGGAGTTTGTCCATTCTCCCCGTGTCTGCATGGGCTTTCCCTGGGCGCTCTGGTTTCCTCCCACCCTTCAAAAACATACAGGGCTTGTAGGCCAATTGGGAGGCACGGGCGTGTGGGCTGAAAAGGCCCGTCTGTTTAATTTTTTTTAAAAATATCCCCTAGGCTGGGTCCCATTTCTATCTAATGGGGAGCCCAGCACATTGAGGCATCTTCTGCCACAGTGTTGGTTCCAGTTATCAGTTGGTACCCGTGTAAATCAAATACTTGCCCCACAGGAAGGAAGGTGAACGAAATGATCGGAGTGGACCTGGGAGATTTGGAGCAATGGATAGTTGGCTGGCAGGGAGCATGGCTATCTTCTGGAAAGAATGATACAGACAGGACAACGTGATGAGAGGGGGGGATAAGAGAAGGGTAAGCAGCAAACATGAGAATAGCGCGCTCACTCTCCCACATGAATCTGACTCTTAATAGCAGTGAAAAAGGTAAGGAACAAATCAAGCTGTCAAGTTGTGTGATGACATACAGTACAAGGTAAGAGAATCTGTGAGATCAAATCACTGGCAGATAAAAATAGAACCTCTGCCTTTTAACCATTTAGTCAGTAATTCGATCCAAGCACTTTACAGGAAACCGTGATTGAGAACACCTTTCCAGACATTTTTTTCCTCAGAAATAAGATTTAATTTGGCAAATTTTCAGTCTAGACATATGTTAAAGAAACATTTGGGAACCCATTCTAATAACTTTTAATCCCAGTATTTCCATTCCAATTAACTTGAGGTCCAACTCCAAAGCTGCCATAGCTGAGAAGTTTGGTTTGGGGATAATTGGATGCCAAACATTTAACTCTTTCAGATCGCACTCCCTCCTGTCTGGGAACCCATTGGAAATAAATTGGTTAAATTTTGCAGTAAAACATACTGTATACAGGCAAATAAATGTCAATATTTCTGTTGGAGTGGTTTGCTGAAACTGTTTCCCTGTGAATCAGCTTGCCTTAAGTACTTGAAACTAAGGTAATGTCGTGAGGTTCTGTTTCCGTTCAATAAAACTCTGGCGAGACCACACTTGGAGGACTGTGTTCCGTTCTGGTCCACCACATTACAGGAAGGATGTGGAAGCTATGGAGAGGGTGCAGAGGAGATTTACCAGGATGTTTCCTGGATTGGAGAATGTGTCTTATGAGGCAAGGTGAACAGACCTGGGACTTTTCTCTTTGGAGTGATAAAGGATGAGATGTGCCTTAATAGAGATCTACAAGATTATGAGAGGCACAGAGAGGGTGGAGAGCCAGTACCTTTCTCCCCAGGCAAGAATAGCAAACACCAGAGTATGTCTGTACAAGGGGAGCAGAGAAAAGTTTAGGGGAGATGTCAGGGGTAAGATTTTTAGAGTTGTGGGAGCCTGGAATGCATTGTTGGGATGGTGGTGGATGCTGGAACGTTAGGGACATTTAAAAAATTCTTAGGTACATGGATGCAGGTAAAATAGAGCGTTATGGGTGTGAGGTAGGTGAGTAGATTTCTACTAGTCAGCACAAGATTGTGGGTTGAAGGGCCTGCAGTGTGATGGAATGATCTTTGTTCTTCCACAGTGCATTTGATTCTCTCCTTTCCAGAGCAGAGTATATCTTAGAAAAATGGTCAATCCAGATTCTTCTGCTCTCCTAGCTTGCCTTGCAGTTTCTGTGTCAATAACACAATATGGGAAAGGAGATTGGTTTCACTGCTTACCCCAAAGGACAAGTTTAAACCGCTGTCAATCATTGCCCATCATTGACCCCTTTCTTGAGGGGAAGATGGGATATTACAGAGCCTCAGCTATGACCTACGATTTACAGAGAGGTCCAATTGAACACAACTGTTCACACTCAATTTTCCTGTCAGGTCATTCCTACAGCTCCTGGTAATGAGCTGTGTAACACACCGATGGAGGAGAGAAATTGTTCTTAAGTGAAAATAAACAGGAAAAGATCATTAAAAGGAATTGGCAAAAAGACTGTGAAGGTCTCTCAGACCTGTTAAAAATAGTGGTGAGCACAAAAATGTGCTAAATAATGAAATAACAGGAAAACAGACCAGTCCACTTATGATCTTCTCATCAGCCAGAGGAAGATGTCAGTGGGGAGTATCTGGTCATCCACAGGCTTTCTCTCCTAGTTTGTAACAGGGGCAGGCAACCGTTTACCATGTGTGAGCCAGATGGTGTGCCAATGGTTTAAGGCCAGACAGCACTGATGCTACCATCAGGCAGTCTCTGGGTTACAAATGTCCGACTTACGGACAACTCTTACTTATGAACGGACCATTCTCTCATTCATGAATGTACATGTTACCTCACAAATAAAACTTGTAGTAAGCCAATTTATTTAGCAAAGAGTAAAATTGCATCTCACCTGTAATGGCATTAATCCTGTTCAGTTACTGGGTTCCGGATTTTAAAAAGCCTAGGAAACTGACCCGCTAATCTTTACTGCAGCGCAGTTTTACATCCTGCGTCTCACGTTCGTGAACTACATACATCTGAAAATGTCCGACCATTTGGACCATGGACTAAACGCAGTACAGAGTTGCTTTTATAGAGTGAATAGGGGGGAAGGGTTCTCTAAATCGATAGGAAGGTGTGACAGGTAGGAACTGTTCTTCACTTCCATTCAGCTGAGAACACCTGGAGATCGACACCTGGACACGTATGTGGGCCAGATAAATTTGGATCGGTCTGTAGGTTGCCCACTCCTGGTTTATAATGTCACAAGTGGAAGTGGATGAACAATCCTTTCCCCAGGGGAGGGGAGTACAGCTTGGGCCTTGGTGGAAAGGTGAGAAGGGGGGACGCGAGGGGCACCTTCACACAGAGGATGGTTGGGTATATAGTCTGAACTAGCTGGGGAAGAGAAGGGTTTACATCAGGTGTGTGGGTAGGAACAGTTTAGAGCAGCAATTCTCAAGGATTTTTTTTCAGCTAAGGGCCCTTCCCCACCGCCCCCCCCACCCCACACCGAGGACTGTGCTCAAAGTTTGTGGGCCCCACTTCCCTGTGAACCAGTCAAGCTTTGGTTTCTTCTGAACTTCTCTCCTACCAACTACATAAAAAAGTATTTGTGTTATGTGAGGTGAAAAGAAAACAAGGCTTTTACTTTAATGTGCTGTGGCTCCCGGGGGTGGGTGGGTGGTTTATAAGGACTCTGTTGAGAATGGCTGGTTTAGACAGATGAATGTAGTCAAGGTAGAGTTGACCACCTGTCTACCATGGACAAGTTGGACCAAAGGGCCTGTTCCATCATGTAGAATTCTATGACTCTTGGCTCAACACTGAGGCAGAGAAATGTTTTCCTGTTTTTTTAAAAATATGGAACGCTTCACGAATTTGCGTGTCATCCTTGTGCAGGGGCTATGCTAATCTTCTCTGTATCGTTCCAATTTTAGTTTATGTGCTGCTGAAGCAAGCATGTTTTCCTGCTTCTGAACCAGTTTGTGAAGCTGACATCACCATAAAAATGATTCCATTTCACTGCCTAATTCACACGGCATCTTTCAGTTGCTCCCATCAGGGAAGAGATCCAGAGGTATCAGAGCCAGCACCACCAATTTGTTCCGTGATATTTTCATGGAGCCCCTTGGCACTTGTGTAATGGTGGGACCATTTTGAGAACTGTTTTGATATTGGGGCTGAGGCTGTGTGGGACGTCCCGATCACAGCCGCAGAGGGTCCCGACACATCAGTGTTTGCTCACACTCCAGTTGCTAATCTACCATGGCAGTCCCTTGGGGAGATGGAGAGATACAGCACAGAGACGAGCCCTTCAGCCCACTGTTCTGTATTGGCTACCAACCACTCATTTACACTACTCCTACATTCATCTCATTTTATTTTCCACACATTCTTATCAACTCCCCCAGATACTACCACTCGCCAACACACCAGGGGGCAATTTCCTCTGTGAAATCTCTTTTAAGGGATGCCTACCCTGAAGAAGATCTGTGGGATTCTCTCTCACTGCTCCCCATCTGTCAACCCTGCTGCTCTCAAGCTCTACGACCATGTACTCACCCAGACTCACTACCATGTAGCCTTCCTTGCTACTTACTTCTTGTGCCTCGTGGTTACCCACCCCGGTTCTATGCGTTTCCCCCCCCCCCCCCCCCCCCCCCAGTTTGGCTCCCTCAAGGATTTAAGGTACCTGCACAGGATTGACTGTTGTTCTCTCCACTTCTCTCGACAACTCCTCTCCCTCACCACCTCTCCAACATTCTGTCTGGGCACCTGCCGACACTTTCCCAAACCTTGATGAAGGGCTCAAGCCCGACATGTCGGTTCTGTATTTTTACCTTTGGACACTGCTTGACCTGCTGACTTTCTCCAGCATTGTATTTTTACTTCAAGCACGAGGTCTACAGACATTCATGCCTTGCTACTTATCCTACCAACCTTCACCTCTTTGGGATATCGAGGGAATCTTGTGCAAAGAGGAAACCCATGCAATGGCAGGGTGAATGTGCATATTCCACCAGGCAGCACCTGAGGTCAAGACTGAATCTCTTTGAATTTCCACAGAGCTCCATCCCCCAGGATGGGAGCAGGTGGTGAGAGGTGCCTCCTCCCTCATTTGTTGTGCAGTAACCCTTCAATGAGCGTGTGAACGGGCTGACCATCCCTGAAGATTCTAGTTCCATACATTGGAAAAACAATCAGTGCTTCAGTGGAGTGGAAAACTCACACAAAAGAGGACTGAACCTGGATTTGTTGGTGCTGTAGGGAACACCTGTTTGGGCGGCATGGTTGGCATAGTGGATAGTGCAACACTGTTACAGCACCAGTGATCGGGACTGGGGTTTGAATCCGGCGCTGTCTTTAAGGAGTCTGTACATTCTCCCCGTGTCTGTGTGGGTGTCCTCCGGGAGCTCCGGTTTCCTCCCACCCTTCAAAACGCACCAAAGGTTGTATGTCAATCGGGTGTAATTGGGCATCACGAGCTCATGGGCCAGAAGGGCCTGTTACTGTGTGCCTAAATTTAAAATAAAAAAAATGAACTTGCACGTTTCTTGCTTGCACTGAAGTTTCCAGGTTTGTCGATGTTCCAGGAGAGGATTTTGTACCTTTTGCTGAGTCTCCCAGTGCCCAAACACTGGCAGGAGAGTCCACATCTTGCTCTTGCCGAGGTTCAGACTAAATTCAATGGATTCTCTTCTGTGCTGTCACATTCTGTCTTTCCTTTTAAATCCATCCAAAATTTTCCCACCCATCTTGCCACTCTCCAGATTTCTTCCCTCCATCTTTCTCTGACTCACTCTGTTCCTCTCGCTTTCATTCTCTCCCTCTCTCTTTATCCCCTGTTCCCACTCACATCCTCTCTCTATCTGTATCTTTCACTAGTTCTTGTCTTTTCCTCCCTCCTCTTCATCTCACCTTCCCTCCCCTCCTTCCTTCCACCTCTACCTCCTTTTTCCTCTCTCTGAGGGTGATGGGGCCCCTTATGATGCAAAGGACCTTGTGCACCTCCCTACATTTTGTTCATATTTTGATGAAGGGCTCAAGCAGGAAATGTGGGCTGACCCGTTCGACCTGCTGAGTTTCTCCACCACTGTGTTTTCACTTCAACCACGGAGTATGCAGACTTTTGTGTTTTGCCACCTCTGCACGATTCAGCTGCAGTACACAATCCAACCTCGCCCTCCCCTTGCCTGAGATGAGTCCACTCCAATCGGACTGCAGCAATCTGTAGCATCGAGAGACCAGACATCAGCCCTGTTAAATACCTGTTTGAATTTTGAGATTTCCAGCATTTACCTTTTGTAGGAAAGTTGGAAGATTCTTTGGAAACACAACACTGCCTTTCTCCAGACAGCACACAGTATTTTTCAGCCCTACATCACACTGGATGCCAGCTGTACGACATACATCATGACGTATTACATTAGCCTTCCACTGCAGGCCAGACCTCGTTTTTAACAACCAATCATTAGAACTAATTGTATTCTGAGATATCAAACTATTTAAACCCTCCACTATTTCAAAAGTGGCTGTCCAATATTCTCAAAAGGATCTTTTGTTAACACACATTAATAATCTAATTGCTTTCAAAATGAGAGCAATCACACTCAATCCTTTTTTGTAAACCAACTACACTGTGATATGCTGCTCATTTTAATTTTGTGTAATGTGTGAGACTGTTCAGTTATTTTGTTAAATGTGAAATGAATATTTTCAGCATGAAACCAGGGTTAGAAGCAATACTTTGGAAATTACAAAGCATTGGGACTATTTCCAGGGTTGTGTGGTGGGTTTTAATGTTATTGGCAGTTCGAATAGGAAACCGCTATTTGCCCCGATGAGGCGGTGTGGCTCTCTGCTCCACATGTTCAATGGGGAAGAGACAAGTAGGGTTGGGAGAGATTTCTAATCGCAGAGATCTGCTGCAACAGAGAGCACTTAACCACAGGAAGTAGTTGAAGCAAATACTGACGAATCGTTAAAGAGAAGAGTAAATAAACTTTAGCAGCGGAGGAAATGACAGCACGACAGGATGGATTTCTTCAGAAGAGAACTCTATATGTAGTCTGCCTTGTGAATGACAGTGGGGTCATCGATCATCACTTACTCGTTTTACACACGATTTATTATTGAATATAAATTTTTTGTGTTGCACTCAGTTTGTTTGCTCTTCTTTCCTTGTTTACATTTCTGCAGTTTTTGCATCGCCAATTAGTGGTAATTCTGCCTGGCCCACAGGAGAAAGAATCTCAGGGTCATATGTGATGTCATGTATGTACTCTGACAATAAATCTGAACTTTGAAAGTGGAACTTTGATTTGATAAAAGCTTATTCTGGTCCAGCACAGTCACTCTGATATAGAATGGTCAACACTTCCCGTTGGTACCCGATCTTCACCCATTGATTCTCCTTGACCTGTGGAGCCTCCCTAACAAATGGGTTCTTGCTCCGGATTCCAGCATCTACAGTCCCGCGTGCCTTCAACAAACAGATGAATTTCAAGTCAAGTTTGTTGTCATTTGATTGTACAAGTACAACCTGATGAGACAGTGTTCTTGGTACAAAACAACCAGACATAACACACATACAAACAATACATATACAGAACAAGTATTCATAGATACAAAATAAATATTGTTTTCTACATATGAGAGTGTCGGATGGTCAGTGTGAGCAATTTCTATGGTTATTCAGCGTCTTCACTGCCTGTAGGAAGAAGCTGTTCCTTAGTCTGGCGGTGCTAGCTCTAATACTCCTGTATCTCTTCCCCGATGAGAGCAGCTGAACGATGTGGAAGGGGTCCTCGATGATTTTACGCGCCCTCTTCTGACAATGATCCTGGTAGATCATGTCAATATGGGGGGAGGGAGACCCCAGTGATCCTCTTTGCCACTCTTATGGCCCTGTGGATTGACCTCTGATCCATTTCTCCTCAGAAAACGTACCGCACTCTGATCCAGCCAGTCAGAATGCTATCGATTACGCTCCTGTAGAAGGTTGACATAATGGCTGTTGGTAGTCTTGCCCACTTCAGTCATCTCAGGAAATGCAGTCACTGTTGCGCCTTCCGGACAAGTGATGAGATGTTGCATTTCCATGAGATGTCACTTGCTAAGTGAATTCCAAGGGACTTGATGCTCTCCACTATTGATGCACAGTGGAGGGTGGTCATTCCTGGTCCTCCTGAAGTCCACGATCATCTTCAACTTGTTGGTGTTGATACTCAGGTTGTTACTCTCTCACCATTTCATGAGATTTTGCACCTCTTCTCTGTAGTGCAACTCGTTGTTGCTGATGAGGCTGACTGCAGTTGTGGCATCTGCAAAACTTGATGTCCCTGTGGGAGCTGGAACTGGCGATGCAGGCGTGGGACAGTTGCGTGAACAGGAGCGGGCTGAGCACACAGCCCTGTGGTGCACCAGTGATCAGGGTGATAGTGTTCGATGTTTAATCCTGGTGGGGAGAGCAGAGTTTGACTAATAAAGCCCTTCTAACTCCTGCCCTCACTCCCCCTCACTTGTAAAATTCAGGCCAGTGCCCTTCATCAGAGAATAAATGAAGATTTCAGGCTGAGATGCGTTAGCGTTAATACTGAAGGAACACACTGTCAGCTGGGGAGGATAAGAAAAAATTGAATCTGCCTAATGATGTGAGAACTGGGTTAACACAAACATCATGGGTAATCATACAAATATATATAGATTTGTCATTCTTTACATTTTCCTGTTTTAAAATGTCCAATCCTTCTGTCCACTTTAAATAATGTTGCTGTTGATAACAGAGTAACTTCTAGTTGCATTCCCACCCTCTGTACTGCAATCATTCCTTTTGCCAATTCATTGATTATGCAATTATTGTCTCCTTACCTTATTGATTGTTTAATTATTTGCCTTTTTTGCAGAGACATTAAAAATGAACTGGTCCCTGAAATAAATTGGATCGCATTTCATTCCCATTAATTTAAATTAAAAAGCTTTGAATTAATTACCTCGGGAATGGGGAAAACCGATCACCAGCTCAGAGCCTGAATCTTTCGTCCAACATGGCGCCTCCAGGCTCATTGTAAAGCACACTTGGTTTTAAAAAAAAGACGGCGAAGATTAACATAGTCTTCAGAGGCGCGTGACGTGCAGAAAAATGTGGTTCTTGTGCAGGAGAGACAAGTTTCCAAGTGCTGTTGGCAACGAAGAGACAGCATCTGTTACACCCACAGCTCCTTCTGTGTGTGAGACATTGACTGATGGTCTCACAATTCAGTGGTACTGCAACTAAAATGGCTTTTACTTCTCTTCCTCCAAACCTTCCTTGTCGAAATGAAACTGGCAATAACGTACCTCTCTACAAATGGATAGATCTTACTCGAGATCAAAACAAACAACCCAGTAGGTTGAAATTCCCCAGGGAATTTACAAGGCTATGATTCCTCTGGTGTGAGTGCAGAGAAGCATGTTGTTTAAATCAGAGGCCTTCAGTTATGGGGAGAGATTGAACAGGCTGTGCTCATTTTCCCAGGAGCAAAGGAGGGAGTGACATACAATGATGAGGCGTATCAAGGGAAGATGGTCTAAAATGTTTCCCCCATAGGAGGGAAATCAAAAACAGGAGGGCAGAAATTTAGAAAGCATGATCTCAAGGGTAATGGGGCGTAGGAGGATGGATCAGCTCGTTGGGCCGATATCTTGTGCTCTTTTGAGATGATGGAATTTTAAAGGAGATCTGAGGCAAAATGTTTTATAACCAGTATTGCTACTTTTTGGAGCTTGCTGCCGGAAGAGTGGTGGAATTGGTCACAATTATGAGACATTTAGAAACAAATCAGAAAGGCATGGAAGAATATGGTCCTAATGGGGATTGGGTAAAAGGGTTAGCTTGAATGTTGTGGACTGAATGGTCTGTTTCTGTGCTGTAAGAGTCTATGTTACACACCTATGGTGACCTCCTAACCTTTAGGCAACAATGTATGCGAGTGTCCAGAAAGAACTTCCCTGACTATCTGGTAATATGGTGTTGAGATGGGTGAAATGGGGGGGGGGGTTAACGTAACAGTCAGTGTTCAAATCTGGTGCTGACCCCAGCCAGCACTCTCTCTATCCTGAGGTTTTCTGTGTTTTGCTCATTCTGCTTATTCCTTGAAGAAGGACTCAGGCGCGAAATGTTGGTGATATATCTTTGTCTCCTATGGACACGGAAAGATTGGCTGACTTCCACCAGCATTTCGGTGTATTTTTACTGTCTGTAACATGGGACTACATGGGATTCCTCCGAGTTCCTCCCACTCTTCAAAAAAAATAACATGTCCGGGATTGTAAGGTTAATTGGTCACTGGGGTGTATTTGGATGGTATGGGCTCGTGGGCCAGAAGGGTTTGTTATCGTGCTATGTCTCAAAATTCAAAAAATGAATCAGCTTCTCCCACTGCCGGCCTTGTCCAATAGAGGAAGTTCCTGGTGTACATGGCAGCCAGAGAAATGGTTCAGCATCCTTTGAAGTAATTGGAATCCAAGCAGAGAGCAGGCTTAAAATTACCTCTTTATTGAAACTTAAAAATAAACTTTTAAACTGTGCAAAGAACCTTTCGGGTATATTAATCCAGTTTAGTAAACCACAGTCCTAGTTGGTATTGCTTTTTCTTTCAATCAACATCTAGTTCTGTCTAATATTTTAGCTGCTGGGATTGTGCGGATCTCCACCTTATTGACCCTGTTCTCCAGCCAGACGGATACTGAATTTTGTCAGTATTTTTCTGTTCAAATTACTTCTGTTGAAACAAAACAGATCTTTAAATGAGTTTTATTATTTCTTACAACTTGTCACTGAACTTTTGTTGCAGTTAAATCTCGTAAGCAACTTTGGACATGAGGAAAATCACCAGCTATCCACTTTTCAGTTATGGGGGCGGGGGGGACGATGACACAGGATTAGCATTTGAGATCACTGTTCTACTCGGAGACGCCTGCAGTGATCCTCCCTGCTCTGTGCCTGCAACTTCCTCAGCTTCAAAACATTATTGTTTCACTTCCTCTCAAGTGAGATTGAACTCACCCTTTCCTGCACCTCAAAACATGACCTCGCTGCCATGTCAGCTGAGGAATTTTTCAAGGGGCGTATAATTTCACGTACTCAGAGACTTGTGGCAAGGAAAGTCAAAACCAAAATTGCTGTCACAGGCCATCTGCAAGGGAAAGCCTCTGAAACAATGATTGCAAGCCAGTTGGCCCATCGTTTCAATGCTGGCTCTCCACGACCACAACTCTCTAGTTCTGGCCCCCTGGCTCTTCTCTCTCCGCTGCCCTACAAATTTTTTTTGACCATGCATTTCTTCAATGTCCTCTTGAAGGCCACAGTACAACCTCTGCGGGCAGTGTGATCCGGATGCCAACTGTGCTGTGTAAAACAGATTTCTCTCACGTACTTCTCAATCCTCTTTTATACCTGTTACCTCTGTCCCACAATCCCATCACCAGTGAGAGCAGTCCCCATAATTCTCTCCATCCAGAATTGTCCCTATTGAATTTACAGTCGGCACAGAATTGACTCGACACACAAAACTGGAAGGGAATGGAAACTTCTATTTGTGCGGTTCTTTCTATTCCTGACCATCCAACCCTGTTATTATTCAGGGTATTATGATGATTGGTGTTGTTGGAACACCCTTCCCTCCATCGACTCCATTGATAACTCCCACTGCTTTTGAAAAGCAGCCAACATGTGAAGGCTCATCCCACCCCAGCCACATTCTGTTCCCATTGAAGACAAGATTAAATAATGCTAGAGAAACAGTTCTGGACTCTTTATTTTCCTGTGTTCTGGATGGGTTGGCTTCAAAAATAAACCTTGCAACTTGGTGCACGTGATAATAAGCCTGAAGTTGAATGAAAACAGGTCCAATGGGCTGAATGGCCTGATTCCCTACTGTATCTCTGGGACTCAATTTGCCAGCAGGGAATAAAACAGTGGATTGGCTGTTTAATGGCGGAATCTCCTCTTTCATGGCGATTTGCCTTCCCTTGATCTACACCCAATGATCTCACTCGGTTACGGTGATAACGATATCAACTTTATTGTCATACATGGTACAATGGGCGTTTGCACCAAAATTCTTTCCTCCTGGAGCCAAATAGTCATTAAAAAGGACAACAACAGCAGGCCTACATTGAGGAGTTGAATTAAAGAGCCAAGTGATGACGTAAAGGCATTCAGTGCAGTGAGTTTTGTATTATTGTACAGGGAGGCTGGGATAAAGATCCCAGCACTGACAGCTGTGACAGGAATATTATTGTGTGGAACAAGCTGCTGAGGCTTGGCAGAGTCAAATAGCAACTGTGAATTTTCTTAAGATTTTCTTACCATTGTTAAGAACACAAGACCTCCTTCAGCAGAACAAACGGGCCGGGGGACTCACCCATCACAGGGGGCTTTCTCACACAGTCCTCTACACTAAAATCAGTGGCTCTGGAAGGAACTATGCTTAACAACCTTTTATCACTATTCACACACACACACACCCTATGCCCCCCCACACCCCCACACACTCACACAGACCCATGCCCCCCCACATCCATACACACCCCATGCCCCCCACACTACTACACACACACCCCCACACATCCACACACCCACATGCATCCACACACACACACCCACACATACACACCCCCACACATCCACACACCCACATGCACCCACACACACACACCCACACCCACAACCACACACCCCTGCACCCACATGCACCCACCCACACCCACACAACCACACACACCCACACACCCAAGCACCCACCCACCCACACCCACACACACGCAATCACTGGGACAGAGTCTGCATATAATTCCCAAAAACTCTTTCAACTTACATTGATATGGAATTTTTCTTCAAACAAACTGTTGAAAGGTTCACAAAAGGAAATCTGCTCCATAACTTTTACAGTGAAAATTAACTGCCAGTCTTTCTTTTAAAAGAACTTCGATGTATAAAATGATGTCACAGGGTGCATCGTGTCCAAGTCACAACTGGAAGCAAGAGTGGTGCATGAGGGAGCGGAGTGTGTGGGAAATGTATCACAAGCTGCAGAGAACCATGGGATTTTAGGTGTAGACGTACAGCATGGTATCAAGCCCTTCTGGTCCACAAGCCCGTGCCGCCTAAATACATCAATTGATCTACAACTCCCGAACTTTTTAAATGGTGGGAGGAAACTGGAGCCCCCAGGGGAAAACCCACGCAGACGTGGGGAGAACGTACAAACTCCTTACAGACAGCGCAGGGTTCAAACACGGGTCACTGGCGCTGTAACAGCATTGTGTTAACCCCTACGCTAATAATGCCCACCTCAATTCTTGTGAAACAGAATATGGCCATTCAGCCCATCATGTTTTGGTAGAACTAGGCAATTAATCCATACTCTCTTTTTGACCCGCTCCCAAGAACTTTTACCCTTCAAATATTAATTCAGTTCTAGGAATGATACAGTTCCCACCACAGTCTCAGTTGGTCTGCGAACAACCCAGTTAACTAAAGATCTGCTGCTGTGAGACCATTCTCGTAAACCTCTTTCACGAGATGAAGAGTTGCTTAAGGACTGATGAAATTTGCAGTGAGATAATTAAGTGGCCCTTGAATGTTCCGAAGATGATGTACAAGCAGATTTTGCTCTGCTTTATTTTCTCAACAACCCCTTCACCCTTCACATATCTTCAGTTTTGACCTGTCTTTGAGGGTGAAAGTCTCCTTGAAGAAGTCTATATTTGAACAGGCGACAAAAGATATAGGTTCACTTTCTGTTCATCTGTGACTCTTATTGCTTGAGTTTAAGGCAGAGTTCATAAATACTGTTTTACACTCAATGCTCCCCAAAAAAGTTCCATAACCTTAAAAAAATAGTTCAGCTGAAATCTTGGTTGTGTATTTCCATCTGGGAAAAAGCTGGGACCAAGAGGTAATTGGCAGCATGCCAAGGACATGGGGAACAAAGGACAGGTCACCTGAACAATCTCTGACATCGGCATTGAGATGTTGCAGTTCACATGGACAATACGGATGGTTCTGTGGTGGCAGCTGTCCGATGCGATGAACCCTCCTGTCCTTGTCGTTCTGTTGGGATTGCCAGAGCCAGTAGTGAGATAATCCATCACAGTGCAAGTGAAGTGAATAATGAGGACCCATCAACTCTGCCTGTGATGAAGGTAAAATCTCTGATAATTTTTGTGGCACAATCTGGGGAAGGAGGCGGTTTGTTCCCTGGAAGAGCCAAACTCTCCTCTTCATTCTCCACCACTCTGGATGGTGAAATTTCAAAGTGCTTACCACCTTTTGAGCAAAACATTTTTGAAAGATTGTTATCCCCATTTTCTTTAGTTGTTCTGTTGAGTTACATTATTAGTTTAATATCTGGAATGAGTTAAAATCCCTCCAGATCATTTGAGGAACATATATCATTAAAGTGGAACACCGAAGTCTGCAGAAACTGTGATTATAGTCTCGCAGAATCCAGAGGTGGTAAAGATATATAATTGGGCCTGAGCCCTTCTTCAAGGTACGAGCAAAATGCAGGCAGGCGCCTGAATTAAAAGGCTGGGGAGAAGGGAAGAATGGGCAAAGCAACTGGCAAAAGGTGTTTATTGGATGTGAATGGGAGGGCAGGAGAAGACTGATCCAGGGAGAGGGGTGGCTCTGTGAATGCAGAGCTGGAGGAAAGGAGAGAGGGAAAGGGTGAGAGAGAGAGCTCTCTCAATGGAGGTGGTGGGGCGGGGGAACCAGAGAAGTTGTTCTTAATGCCATCTAGTTGGAGGGTGATGATCCAGTTTAGATCAAGCTGTCCAGTAATGGAGAGGCAGCAAGATTGTCTGCCGAGTTCACTAGTGTTCCTCATGGGTGGGACGCTGGCTGATATGTGACTCCTCACCCACTGGTAACCAGGCTATAGGAAGGATGTGATAGTACTGGAGAGGGTGCAGAGGAGATTCACATCTGTGTTGGAGAGATTTGGTCTGTTTTCCCTGGATCAGTGGGGGGGAAGAGGGGACATGTTTGAGGCAAAATTATAGGCTAAATTGCAGGAAACATTTCTCCATATCAAAGGTAGAACATAGGACATAGTTTTATGGTAGGGAGTAGAGGTTCAGAAGGTATCTGAAGGGACCTTCTTTACCCTGTGAGTGGTGAAAACTGGGACACACTGTCTGAGAGAGTGGTGGAAGCAGTTACTGAAAGCACAGGAAGTATCGAGATGAGCACTCCAACCTTGAGGTAGGGTGGCTCTGGGCCAAGTGTCTGAAGGCGGAATTAGTGTAGATGAGTCCCCAAGGGTCAGCATTGTGGCCGTGGGCAGAATGGCCTATTTCCATGCTGCAGAAGTCTATTGATGTGATTGAGCTTGAGGAATATTAGGAATGGGTAATAAATCCCTGCAAGGGCAACAAAGCCCAAATCTTGGCACTGAATACAAGACATTGTATTCATCTGACTTAGCTGTATTAATCACAGATTGCAGGGGAAAAATCCTTCTCTGGTCAGTGGGGCTAAAGACTACTGAATTAGAATTTATTGCTGTGAACAAGTCACAAAATCATGTTGCACAGGGCAGACATTTATATAAACCCCATTACAAAATAAATAAAATTAGTGCAAGAAAAGGTTAAAATGAGTCAGAGTCTGTGATTCATTGATCATTCAGGAATCTGATGGCGGAGGGAAAGAAGCTGTCCTTGTGCTTGTTTTCAGGCTCCTGGACCTTTTCCCCGATGGTAGCAGAATGAAGAGGGCATAGCCTGGGTGGTGGGGGTCCTTGAGAATAGGAACTGCTTTTTTAAGACACTGTCTCATGTCGTTGTCCTCGATGGAGTGAAGTCTGGTGCCTGTGATGTCGCAGGATGAGCTAACAACCCTCTTGGAGATTTTTCTTGTCCTGAACGTTGCCGCCTCCATACCAGACAATGATGTAACCAGACAGAATGCTTTCCACAGAACTGTTGTGAAAGTTTTTGGAAGTCTTTGGTGACCTACCAAATCTCCTCAAACACTTCACAAGACTAATACAGGAGATATTTCCTTGGTGTGTTTGTTTTGTTGGATCAGAGAAGGGGAGAGAGCAGAGGACCCTGCCAAAATTCTCTCCTGTCATATTCAATCAGGTGCCACCTTAACAACCTGTGTTTAAGTGAGCTTGAATCTCCTCAAGGGATGTTTGGAACTGTCTGTACTTTACAGCTATCCAGTACTTTTACAGTTATCTTCTTGATGCCAGCCCACAACTGATCCAATTTATTGAATTTAGTCATACAACTTGCCATCAGCTGAGATTGATGGGCTGCTACCACAAACCTGCTTCAGTCTAACATCCTGCGCCATGCACCATTTATTCTGTGAGGATGTGCTCTCCTGTATATCACTAATTGGTCTTTGTGTTATTTGGACAAATGCATAATTCTTTAATATGGTCAATGATGCAGAAGGCACATGATATTCCACTATATAAATGTGCAGTGTGGGCGTGTGCATGTGTGAGTATGTTTGTGTGTGGGTGTGTGCGTGTGTGTGTGTATGTTTGTGCGTATGTGTGTGAATATGGATGTGTCCGAGAGTGTAAGTTCACGTGTCTGTTTGTGTGAGAGTGTTGTGTGTGAGATTGTGTGTGTATATATGTGTGTTTGTGTATGTGCATGTGAGTGTGGGTGTCTGTATGAGAGTGTGTTTGCATGTGTGTGGGTGTCTGTGTGTGTGAAAGTGTTTGCATGTATGTGTGTGGGGTGAAGTTATATATATTCCATTACAAGATATAAATCTCTCCTGTATTTAACAAACAATAATTGTTTTCTATGCAGACTTACTATATCAGAATTTATTCTGATTTAACACAGAAAACAACTTATTTTGTGGTACAATATTGTTTGGGAGATGATAAAAGACTAGATATCTTACAACCACTTTTCTGTTTTCCTGGGGCATATTTTTTCTGGGAATCTGCAGTGTAATCGTGCCATAATAGCAAATTATTTTATCAAATGGTGCATGGATGTTAAGCTCTTGACCTTCCGTTAAACAGAAACACCTCGAGGATTATCTCCTGACCCCATGGCTCCGGAGCCCGGATCTGTCATCTGCTCCCTGAGACACATCCTTCAGACGAGAGGAGACCGGCGCCCTGAGGTGAGTTATGCCGTAATTACAGCCCTTCGCCTCCTGCTGGGGCTACGGCTGGGAGCAAGGCCCAGGGCAGGTTGGCGGCTCAGAATTAATGCTGCCCATTTTCTGTCCTGGTTGTCGTAGTTACCAGACAGCGGTCACATCAGCGTTGCAGTGTACAGTGCACGACGCTGGAACTGATCTGGTTGTCTCCTCCACAGCCTCGCTGACAGATGTTATTCGTTAGACATTAAAACGCCTTGTGGGATTGTGAGGGCAGCTCACTTGTTGTGCTATAAAGAGAAACTCTCAGTTTTCTGCCCCTCCAGCCCCACCCCCACCCCCTTCCCCTTCAGCTGGCCCCAGTGAGACAACTGCAATTCCTCACCGCAGCGCCATGCAGCTGTTTAGCGTTTGATGCTCCCTTTGGTTTTACTTTCCTTTTAGGAATGGGATGGCACATTTAGCGCAACGCTGTTACAGCACCAGTGATCTGGGTTCAAATCCCATGCTGTCTATTAGGATTTTGTATGTTCTCCCCATGTCTGTGCAAGTTTCCTCTGGACACTCCGGTTTCCTCCCACCCTTAAAAATGTCCTGGGGTTTTGGGGTAATCAAGGGGTGGTACAGGCTTGTGAGCTGGAAGGGCCTGTTACCATGTGGATCTTTGAGGTTTCACATGGAGGCGATGAGAGATGGGGCGATGAGAGATGGGGTGACGAGAGATGGGGTGGCCAGTGATTGGACTAGGAGGGACTGCGTCGCTGGAGCTCGGATCCAGTGGCCTATTGCGGACAGTGACCGGACCCAGGAACATCCTGATTCTCTTGGACAGCCAGCAGAGCTTTGAACCCTGTTAAAACTATTTATAAACTATTAAAATGAAATATATCAAGATTATTGTCAACTAATTTATAGATTCAAAATTTAGAAAACTAAAAATAATTGATCATATTAATGTAATTGTGACATGGTAATGCAGCGTGATCTGTGATGGTGTGTCCAGGAGCTTCCATAGTTAATGTTCAGCATGCTTATTGTCATGGACAACATCACTGCACGGTACAGGCCTTTCGGCCCACAATATTGTGCCAACTGTGTAAACCTACTCAACAAGCTAACCCTTACCTCCCTCACACCCATAACCCTCTATTTTTCTTCCATCCATGTGCCTGTCTAAGAGCCTCTTAAATGCCCCTATTGTTCTAGCCTCTAAGGCAAGGCATTCCAGGCACCCACAACTCTCTGTGTAAAAAAATCTTTCCCCTGATGCTTCCCCTAAACTTCCCTCCCTTTATTTGTACAGACATCCTCTGGTGTTTGTTCATTCTGGCCTGGGAAAAAGGCACTGACAGTCCACCTTATCTATACCTATCAGAACCGTGTCTTCTTCTTTGGCTTGGCTTCGCGGACGAAGATTTATGGAGGGGGTAAAAAGCCCACGTCAGCTGCAGGCTCGTTTGTGGCTGACAAGTCCGATGCGGGACAGGCAGACACGATTGCAGCGGTTGCAAGGGAAAATTGGTTGGTTGGGGTTGAATGTTGGGTTTTTCCTCCTTTGCCTTTTGTCAGTGAGGTGGGCTCTGCGGTCTTCTTCAAAGGAGGTTGCTGCCCGCCAAACTGTGAGGCGCCAAGATGCACGGTTTGAGGCGTTATCAGCCCACTGGCGGTGGTCAATGTGGCAGGCACCAAGAGATTTCTTTAGGCAGTCCTTGTACCTTTTCTTTGGTGCACCTCTGTCACGGTGGCCAGTGGAGAGCTCGCCATATAATACGATCTTGGGAAGGCGATGGTCCTCCATTCTGGAGACGTGACCCATCCAGCGCAGCTGGATCTTCATAAGCGTGGACTCGATGCTGTCGACCTCTGCCATCTCGAGTACTTCGACGTTAGGGGTGTAAGCGCTCCAATGGATGTTGAGGATGGAGCGGAGACAACGCTGGTGGAAGCGTTCTAGGAGCCGTAGGTGGTGCCGGTAGAGGACCCATGATTCGGAGCCGAACAGGAGTGTGGGTATGACAACGGCTCTGTATACGCTTATCTTTGTGAGGTTTTTCACTTGAAATGGAAAAGCCCCAGTTCTTCTAACCTTGCCTCAGGAAACACATTCTCCAATCCAGGCAACATCCTGGTCAATCTCCTCTGCACCCTCTCCATAGCTTCCACATCCTTCCTGAACGGAGAAGACTGAACATAATGTTCAATGCACCGGAATTCTTACTTGCTGCAGACACATGTGTACATAAGATGTTCCAAATATCATGATGAAAATTTTAATTAACATAAATGCCAAGAGAGGAATAGAGTTAATAAATATCAAGGTTAGATAAATAAAATGCGATGTGCTAACAAATCTTGTCCCAGGGTAGTTCATGGTTAGGGTTGGTGGAGAAAGGGAGGTTCAGGATATCTCCCACAGTATACCTGTAGATGTTTTAGAAAGTGGAGACACTGGTTGCTTTATTCCAGGAGAGGACCATGGGACGCTGGGCTTCATTGGTCAAGGGATTGTTCAGGAGGTCATGAGGTCATGTTGCAACTCTACAAATCTCATTACAGGAAAGATGTGGAAGCTAGGTAAAGGTAAAGGTTCCATTATACTACATTATACTACATTTAGAATGTAACATACAAACTCATGACCCCTGGTTTACAGGACCAGTGCTCTAACCACTGAGCTATGGAGAGGGCGCAGAGGAGATTTGCCAGGATGTTGCCTGGATTGGAAAATGTATTATGAGGCAAGGTTAGCAGGGCTGGGACTTTTCTCTTTGGAGTGAGTGAAGAAGGATGAGAGGTGATTTAATAATAAGATTCTGAGAGGCATAGATAGGGTTGACACCCAGCGCCTTTTTCACAGGGCGGGAGTACCAAACACCAGGGGACATCTGTACAAAGTGAAGGGAGAGAAGTTTAGGGGAAATGTCAAGGTAGGTTTTTTTTACACAGCGAGTTCTGTTCATATGCTGTGAATGTCTGTGACCCACCTCCCCAGGTCGCCACCCCCCCCCCCACCACAGTCCCAAGGCCTCCAGATCTGTCATAGACATGGTTACTCTGGAGGAAATGCAGGCCCCAACTTGACAGCAGCTAAATCCCAGCTGCCAAGTGCTAATGGCCAGATAATCCCTGGGATCTCTGCCTCCACCCCCACCCCCCATCATTAACCAGCGTGTTCCAAACTCCAACCACACACTGTGTGAAACATACTTCCTGATATCCTCTCTCAACCTTTAACCCATGCCCTTGCATTAAATCGACACCCTAGATGTTTCTAGACCCCAGAGGAATTACCCTGATTTGGCCACCTGGAGAGTTAAGCCACCTGTCAATAGTTCTTTGTGACATTCAGGGAGGCTATTCAGCCCATCAAGTATGTGCTGGCTCAGAGCACAATCCCACCCCCCGTCCTTGCAACCTGTCCTCTCTGTTGGTTTCAGACCACCAGAACCCATTGCTGTGGCACTAGCCACGCTTCAGTCCTTTCCTTGCACTGGAGTTAAATGTAGATCCCAAAGGGGCGAGGTCACTGCCCTCCGAGCTCCTTGGCGCGGACAACTGACACAATCACCGCCAGCCCAGGGTGCAGACGGCCACTCCAGGTGTGCAGAGGCAGAGCAAGACTTTGGTGAATATAATCTCAAGTGGCAGAGATTCACATCCCAATTAAGCTTTCATCTGTGTATTTGGCATCAACAGTCCTGGAGCATCTGCAAAATATCATCGCAAAGAAATTGCTCTCCACTTCTGCCAGCATTTTTGTTAATTAGGCACAAGCAGTTTCAGATCTGGGAAGCAGGGTGCATGTAACCCATCCCGCAGCAGCAAGACAAAGGCTGCAAATGGTTCATAACATTGGGACGGTGTTTCGCAGCCAGGAAGTTTGGCAGCAAGGGTCTGTGGCTCTGCTTTCTCACAGCTTCAGGAACCTCCTTGGCTGCTCTGCATCTGCAGGAAGGTTGTCCCAGAATGGCCACTCTCTCCTGATACTTCTGGCCCTTAAACGGCCACAGTGCGGCTGATGCACTCAGTGCTGTATTCAGCTGAATGTGATCTGTCAAACCAAGGGCCTGGGCTGTCTCAGATTCCCTAATTGGATTGCAATGCCACCAAATCTAATTGACATTGTATTTTTCAAAGAGGCAATTTACTGGGTGCGTTTCTAAATGATCCCCTGTCTCTCAGCTCGAACCACGTGATCAGAATCGCAAAATGGCTCAGCTAGGAGCACGCAGTGTTGAGTTCAACTTGGCAACAGCTGACACACGTCCATTCACCCCCACCCCCTTCCCTACCATTTCACACAGCTCAAAGTTACACTTTCCCACCAAATCTTTCCTAAAACTGCTTCTGAACTAACTCCTGCATCTAATTTCATTACAACAGCCAAGTTTTTTATGCATGTCAGCCTCTTAGATCAGGGATGTAGAGCATATATGTGCATATTTACAGAGAGAGAGTACAGAGTGAGACTGACAAAGAGAAAAAAGAGAGAGGATGGGGGGGAGAGAGAGAGTGGGTAGATAGAGAGACAAAGACTGAGTGGATATGAAGTGTGAGTGAGAGAGAGAGTAAGTGTGTGGGTGGAGAGAGAGGGGGGGAGAGAAAGAGGGAAAGAGTCAGAGAGAGTGTGTTTGTGTGTGTGTGAGAGAGAGAAGGAAAGCCAGTGCAAGTGAGAAAATGAGATGGAAAATGAATGAAAGTAGACAGAGAGAGAGAGAGAGAGAAAGAAGAAATGTAGGTATACATAGAGGGATTGAGAGAATAAGTGAGAGAAAAAGAATGAGACTGTAAATAGAGAGAATCCGTGGAATTAGAGAAACAGGGTGAGAGAGTGAGTGGAGAGAAAGTGCAACCGATTTTGCTAGTAGAGAGGGAGAGAGAATCAGTGCGGTGGGAGGGGGGGGGGGGAGGGGGGAGGGGGAGGGGAATATGGGATAGGGTAAAATGGGAGGAGAATTGGGTCAGATTTGGAGAGACATGGAGGGGGAATGAGATCCTGTGTGCATTGAGAGTGACAGAGAGAGGAGAGAGTAATAGAAATTAGGAAGGTAGACGAAGAAAGCTCCATGAACCCCTAATAAATGGGCCCCCTGCATAGCCACGGCCGAGGTTAACCTACACAAGGCAGTGGGACCAGTCAACATACCTGGTTGGGTACTTAAGGTCTGATCAGACCAACTGATGGGCATCTTCAACATCTCACTGAGGTAGTAAATTGTCCCCGCGGGACAATAACAGGCCTCAATGACTACCTCCCTGTGGCACTGACTTCCACCATTATGAAAAATACTTTGAATGTCTGGTAATGGAATGTATCAAACACATCTCCCAGAGACACTGAACCTATTTCAATTCACCTACAATTGGAACCGTTCCACTGACAATGCTATAGCCTTGTCTCTCCTCTTCATCCTGATCCACCTGGAGAATAACTACTCATACACCAGGCTGCTCTTCATTCATCTCCACATTTAATATGATCATTCCCCAGCGGCTGGTGGAGAAGCTGTCCTCGCTGGGACTCAACACCTCTCTCTGTAACTGGATCCTGGGTTTCCTCACGGAAAGACCACAGTCCGTTTGGGTCGGTAGCAGAACATCGAGCATCGGCAAACCTCAGGGCTGTGTACTCAACCCACACCTGATCACACAACTGTCCCATGACTGCATTGCCAGCTCCAACTCCAACAGAGTCATCAAGTTTGTAGATGACACGACAGTTGTCAGCACCAGCGATGAGTCGCACTAGAGAGGAGGTGGAAAATCTTGTGAAATGGTGCGAGAGTAATAACCTGAGCCTCAATGTGGACAAGACCAAGGAGATGATTGTGGACTTCAAGAGGACCAGGAACCACCACCCTCTAATACATTTCTGAGTACTTGTCAGAAAGGCACAACAGCATCTGCACTCCCTGTGAAGACTGAAGTGGGCAAGGTTACCAACCACCTCTCAACAGAAGCTCTACAGAGAGTGTCCTGGCCGGCTGGATCACAGTGTGGTATGGCTGTTGCAGAGAAATGGATCAGAGGTTAATCTACAGGGTCATAAGAGGGGCAGAGAGGATCACTGGAATCCCTCCCTCCATCGACATGATCTACTGGGATCATTGTCTGAAGAGGGCGCGCAAAATCATTGAGGACCCCTTCCACCCAGCACACTGCATCTTTCAGCAGCTCCTGAAAGGGAAGAGATACGGGAGGATCGGAGCCAGAACCACCAGGATGAGGAGCAGCTTCTTCCCACGGGTCGTGAGAACGCTGAACGATTGATGAACTGTTCATATAAACTCTCTGAAACTCTGCTATTTATTTAACAATATCTACTTATTTTTATATCATGTGTGTATCAATACTGCATCAATATCAAGATTCTTTTATTGTCGTGTAATAAAACAGGAAATATAATATAACACGAAACTTCCTTTAGTCTACCATGAGGCAGACAAAGATTCACCATCAACAGAAATTACCCGATGCTTTTTAGAGTCAGAGAAAGAGAAACAAAAGAGTCACTGAGTGTCTGTGGATTTGCCTCCAGCACTCTATTAGTCTTCAGTCCAAACCATGGGCAGGTCGAGTTCCAGATCAGAACCCCTGACACGAGATCTTCAGCACCCTTGGCAACCTCTCACACTCCGGACACATGGGACTTTCCCAGAATTCCAACTTGTTCGGTGCAGACAAGTTGGGCCAAATGGCCTGTTCTATGCAGTGTTATTCCATGGGACACTGGCACCAGAAATGGGCTGGAGACGGGTGTAGGAATCAAATGGGCTTTAGTGGAAGTGGAATGGGAGTAAACAGACAGTAGGAGATATCAAAAGCTTTAATCCAGATGATCACTGAAACGTCACTATCAATAATGTTGGAGAGGAGAATTTAGGATGGACTAAAACTGAGTAAGGACAAATAATTAATTGAACTGTGGGGTAGGTGAACGTGAAGCAAGTAAAATTGCAATTCATCAAGGGTATGAAATTAAAGAGGGACCAGTTAAACTGGTAAACAGCAAATAACCTGCTACAGAAGACATCACTGAGACACAGATCTAATCATTAAATGTTGCAAGGTAGAACATTGTGAAGAAAATAGAGGGGAAGAGGGGAGACATTGTCATTGCTGAAGGTAAAATAATAGAAAAAAAACCAAGTCTTTAGTCTGGGAGAAATATAATCCATGTTCAGAGAGTTTAAAGTGAGTTTGTTGATGACACAAAGATAGGAGACGTTGTGGACAGTGAGGACGATTTTCAAAGCTTGCAGAGGGATCTGGACCAACTTGGAGACTGGGCCAGTAAATGGATGATGGAGTTTAATGCAGACAAGTATGAGGTGATGCATTTTGGAAGAGCAAATCAAAGAAGGATGTACATGGTGAATGGTAGGGCACTGAGGAGTACAGAGGAGCAAAGAGACCTGGGGATACAGGTACATTGTTCCCTGAAGGTGGCGACGCAGGTGGACAGGGTTGTAAAGAGAACTTTTGGTCTTTTAGCCTTTATAAATCAAAGTACAGGTAAACAATCTTTTATCGGGACATCTAAAATCCGAAAAGCTCCAAACACCAACATTTTTTTCTGGTGCTGGTACAGTGGATGGAGATAGAGAGACAGCAGCATGACTAGGTTGGGCGGGGATGGTGGGTGGGGGGGGGAGAGACGACAGTGTGACTCGGGTGGGCAAGGGGGGAGAGAGAGACGGCAGTGTGACTTAGGCAGGTGGGGGGTGAGAGAGACGGCAGCGTGACTCGGGCAAGCGGAGGGGAGAGAGACGGCAGCATGACTTAGGCGGGTGGGGGAGGTAGAGAGGGACGGCAGTGTGACTCGGGTGGGTGGGGGGAGAGAGACGGCAGTGCAACTCGGGCGGGCGGGGGAGAGAGTCGTCAGCGATACTCAGGTGGGCGGGGGGGGAGAGAGACGTCAGCGTGACTCGGGCAGGCAGGGGGAGAGACAGCAGCGCAACTTGGATGGACGGGGGGAGAGACAGCAGTGCAACTGAAAAGGGATGGATATGGCAGCACAATTTGGGTGGGCTTAAATCTGGGGCAGCTGGCTTTTGTTCTGAAATCCGGAAAAATCCGAAATTCGGAACACACTGTCCCCCAAGAGTTCCGGATAAAGGATTGTGTACTTGTATTGAGTCCAGGAGTTGGGATGTTATGTTGAAGTTATAAAAGACATTGGTGAGGCCAAATTTGGAGTACTGTGTACAGTTCTGGTCACCAAACTACAGGAAGGATATCAGTAAGATTGAAAGAGTGCAGAGATTTACTATGATGTTGCTGGGTCTTCAGGATTTGAGTTATAGGGAAAAATTATAACAGATTAGGACTTTATTCCTTGGAGCGAAGAGAATGTGGGGAGATTTTATAGAAGTTTACAAGATTATAAGATACAGAGAATTGATGTGAATATAGGAACATAGGAACATAGGAAGTAGGAACAGGAGTAGGCCAAAAATGGCCCATCAAGCCTGCTCCGCCATTCAATATGATCATGGCTGATCTAATTTATGACCTAACTCCACCTACCTGCCTTCTCCCCATATCCCCTAATTCCTCTCTCATGTAAAAATTTATCTAACCGAATTTTAAATATGTTTAATGAGGCATCCTCAACCACTTCCCTGGTTAGAGAATTCCAAACATTCACTGCTCTCTGGGAAAAACTATTTTTCCTCACCTCTGTCCTAAATCTACTCCCCCGAATCTTGAGACTGTGTCCTCTCGTTTTAGTTTCCCCGGCCAGCTCAAAAAACCTTCCTATATCTATCCTATCCATACCCTTCATAATCCTATATGTTTCTATAAGATCTCCTCTCATTCTTCTGAACTCGAGCGAATACAATCCTAGATGATTTAATCTTTCATCATAAGTCAACCCCTTCATCCCAGGGATCAACCTAGTAAACCTCCTCTGGACCGTCTCCAAAGCCAGTATATCCTTCCTCAAATATGGAGACCAGAACTGGACACAATATTCCAGGTGCAGTCTCACCAGTACCTTATACAGTTGCAACATTACCTCCCTACTCCTGAATTCAATTCCTCTAGCAATGAAGGCCAACATTCCATTTGCCTTCTTAATAACCTGCTGCACCTGCAACCTAACTTTTTGCGATTCATGCACAAGCACTCCCAAGTCCCTCTGCACAACAGCATGCTGTAGTTTTTCACTCTTTAAATAATATAGGCTCTTTCCACTTGGTTTGTGAGAGATAAATTTGAGAGGTCATAGTTTTAAACTGAAAGGGGAAAGGTTTAGGGGCAACATTAGGGGGAATTTCTTCACTCAGAAGGTAGTGAGAGTTTGGAATTAGTTGCCATCTGAAATGGTGAATGCAGGCTTGCTCTTGAGTTTTAAGAATAGATTGGATTGATACATGGATGGGAGAAGTCTGGAGGGTTGTGGAATGGGCACAGGTCAGTGGAACTAGCAGAATAGTGGTTGGCGCAGACTAGAAGGGCCAAATGGCCTGTTTTCTGTGTTGTAGCACTCAATGAGTAGAGCATAGGATGAGTCTCCAGATTGTGTTTTGGTGGAAAGGAGGATGTGGTATTTTGGGAACATTGTAAATAAACCAAATAATATTCATGGAAGAGAGTGAATTATAAAGCGAGGAGGAGGATCATTCTTCACAACATCACAATCTCTCCCCTTCTCTGCTTTTGAGCCAGAAAGTCATGTTACAAGAGGCCACCGAACAAGGAAGGAGATCTGGCCTGCAGGAGGATTGCATTAGAACATAAAAAATAGCAGGAGTTGGCCATTCAATGAGATCATGGCTGATCTGACGATGGGCTCACCTCCACCCACCTGCCTTTTCCCCAAATCCCTTCATTCCCCAACTATGTAAAAATCTATCAACTTTGTCTTAAATATATTTACTGAAGTTGTCTCCACTGCTTCAGTGGGCAGCAAATTCCACAGATTCACCAGCCTCTGGGATAAAACAGTTCCTCCTCATCTCCATCCTAAATATACTACCCTGAATCTTGAGGCTATGTCCCCTAAGTCTAGACTCCCCCACCAATGGGAACAACATCTACCTCTGTCTTATCTATGCCTTTCATAATTTTATACGTTTCTATAAGATCCCTTCTCATTCTTCTAAATTCCAGCAAGTACAGTTCCAAATGACTCGATCTCCCCTCATAGGCCAACCTCCTCATCTCTGAAATCAACTTGGTGAACCTCCTTTGCACTGCCTACAAAGCCAGTCCATCTTTCATTGAGAAGAGGCTTCAGTCTATAGGTACACAACAGCGAATCAACATTATCAAACCCGTCACTGCAAGAAAGACCAGGACATCAGGCACCATCTACACCCTCTCCCCATCCCCACCTTCACCCCCTTCCCCCCCCAGGCCCAGCATGGAAATAGACTGTTTTTCTTTCATTGCCACAGGGCTGAAACCCAGGAACTCCCTCTCCAACAGCCTTGTGGAAGTACCTTCTCCAGAAGGAAGGCTGCTACAGAGTGGAGATTATCTAGAATGGAATATTACTGGAATTAACTTTTTTAATTTACTAATTATTATTTATTAATTACTAGAATAGAAGGGTCTAGAATCGAAGAGTCTAGAATAGAATTGAAAGGGTGAACATATGAGGAACGATTGCCAACTCTTGGCCTGTACTTGTTGGAGTGCAGAAGGATGAAGGTGGAGACATTTCGAATGCTGAAAGTCCTGCACAGAGTAGATGAGGTGAGGTTGTTTCCCATGATAGGGGAGTCTAATTCAAGAGGGCACAACTTCAGGATAAAAGAGCATCAATTTAAAATGGAGATGTGGAATAATTTCTTAAGCCAGAGGGTTGATGGGCCTACTTCTGCTCCTATTTCTTGTGATTGTGGCCCACCACCACTGTGATGGTAATTGGGGATGGGCAATAAATGCTGGACTTGGCAGCCACGTTCACATCCTATAATAACGTGCAAAGAGAAGGGACACTAACTGCTTTCCCTGCGTTTGGAAAGCCTGGGGCTTGGGGAGAGGTTTGGGCCTTTTCAACCTGTGACCTTGATGCTCTACATTAAGGACAGCACAGAGATTGGTTTACATCATGATCCTAGAAAGAACAGAGTAGCCTATGGTCTGTGTGGCCCTCCATGGGAAGCCTCTCCATTTTAAGGCAGGAATGAATGAAGTTTACTGTAAGCAGTGCCGGGCAAGACTAATGGTGACTCTTTGTCTGCTTTATGACCCTCGTTTTACACAAACTCATTGCTGGATTTGCCACGAGTCCAACAACCTTATGAATCGTTTAGGTTTCCAAGTTAAAGCAAAGACATAATGAATGGTAGGCAGAATATTTCAGTAGACTGTGGCTTACACTGTAAACTACAAATTACCTTCATTCATCAGCAAATAGATTTGTTCACATTAGCAATAGGGCCCTGATTTGCAATCAATACACTCCATGGGAGGCAGAAAATAACCAATGCTTCTGCTGCATGAACCTCACTGGCAAACAGACCTGGTTCAAGGTCACGGAAAATGAAGCTTACAGAGTAAGTTCCAGCCAGCCTTCGTCGTCTGTCTGAGTTATTTCATCCTCTCCACCCCTTCATGCTCTGCTCATGCTTTCACCTATCTCTGATGTCTCTAGATGTCTATTGCACATATACGCACACACTCTCACGCTTGCACACACACTCACACACACACGTACGCACACACACACATACAGACACAGACACACATACAGACACAGATGTGCACACACTGACACACACAGACATTCACACACACACACACAGATGCGCACACACACAGACATATACAAACACTCTCGAGCACACACACACACACACACACACACACACACACACACACACACACACACACACACACACACACACACACACACACACACACACACACACACACACACACACACACACATTCGCTTCTGGCCCAGTGAATATTGGAGGGGTTCCACTGACCAGAAGGATTATTTTCAGTTCCCTCTGCACAGACCCTGCAGAGAATACGGGAGATATTTCTGCTGACACGTGCATGTAATTGAGAATAACATTCTCTTGGAGTGATAAATGATTTTTTTTTAAGCCGTTGAGTTGGCTGTGACCTGTCCTCGTGCAGTTGCTCATCTGTGTACAGCTTGGTTTCAGAACGATGTCCTATTTACATGAATGCTGTCAGCTGTGCCAGGAGTTATTTCTGCTTTGATATTGTTTGATACATTAAACCCTTCAGCAGCCATGGGGGGTTAACTCAGCCACTGTGCTTATCACTGGAGAGAAACGAGGAAGTGCCAGTGGCACTTTACAGCTGCTGGATCAGCCACTTAAGACCAGAGAAGAGGAGGCTGCGCTCCACTTTCACCCAGCTGAATCTCAGGGAAGGTCTCGGCTCAGCTCCACTGTGAACAAGCTCATTTCCTGCAATGTCCAACCAATGAGAGTCTGAGTGAGACTTGGACCAGGTGTAAGGTGCAAGCAGGTAAAGGATGGATGTTCATAGGCTGATGTACACCAACATGCACCAGAACAGACTGGCGATGGGTTGGCTTGGCTCAGAATGGGCTCGAACAGACTCGTACAGGTTGGTGTGGGCTGTCGATGTCTGACACAAGTTGATGTGGATTGATAGGGGGTAATTCAGCTGCTATAGACTGCCACAGGTGACGTTTGATGCAGCAGGTGTAGGCTGTTCTGGGCCTGAATGGGCTGGTATGGGGTGACAATACCAACAAAGGCTGGTATTGATAAGTACACTGGAGAAGGGCTGGTTACACTGGGAATGTCCCAGTCCCGCTCCCCTAACCTGGAACATCTGCCGAGGGTGTTCATTGCCACTACAGTGTACATTCCTTCACAGGCTTGCCCTGGAAGGACTGAGGACTGTGATTGGCAGCCAAGAGACAACACATCCTGATGCCTTCCTGATCATTGTATGGGACATCAATCAGGCCAACCTAAAGAAGTCTCCAACGAACTAGCACCAACATGTCACATGCGAGACCAGGGGAGCTAACACACTCGACTATTGCTACACATGAAGAACACCTACCAAGCCATACCATGACCGCACTTCGGCAAGTCGGATCACCTGGCTGTACTTCTACTCCCTGCATACAAGCAGAGACTGAAGACCGCAGCACCAGTGGTGAAGATGGCAAAAGTATGGTTGAGGGAGGTGCTTTGAACTGGTGGACTGAACCATATTCAAGAACTCATCCATAGACTTGAAAGAATATTCATCAAGAATTGTGTGGAAATAACATATAATTTAAGAAATAACATCATAATATTCAAACAAATATGGGAATCAAACATGAAATATAATAGAGAAATCCTACCATGTACCTCCACCACCTAAAATGACAGAAGGAGAAGACAACGAAATGAACTGACTCAGTATATAAAAATTTCTTGTTTATTTTATTAAGTGACGACATTGTTTAACGGATTTAATGTATCTTATAGATTGAACTTTGAATAAATGGGAAGGGGGGAGAGGGAGGGAGGGAAGGGAGGGGGAAAAGGGGAGAAAATGACACTGTATATATTCAAGAGAAAAATGTCTGTATGTATTTTGGTCAGTATAATTTATTGTGTGAAAAATAAAAAATAAAAAAAAAGAATTGTGTGGACGAGTGTTTGCCCACAGGAAGTCCAGGAACAACCTACGGAAGACTAGCTCTGCAAAAACTTGGCAATTCCGGAGGAAGCTAGAGACAGAAACAAATATACACCAGCTATGGCAGGGAATGCAGGCCATTACAACCTACAAAGCCTTCATTACCTAATGAGCTGAACACCTTCTATGCCCTCATTGAGTTGGAGAACCAAACAATGCCTATCAAAATCTCTGCAAAGGCTGAGGACCCTGCGATATCCATCTCTGAGGCCGATGTCAGAACATCATTCAAGAGGGTGAATCCTCGAAAGGCATCAGGCGCTGATGCCTGTACGTGAAGGGCACTGAAAATCTGATCATAGATATTTTCAACCTTTCATTGCTACATTCAGAGGTTCCCACCTGTTTCAAAGGGCATCAATAATCCCGGTGCCCAAGATGAGTAGTGTGACTTGCCTCATGACGACCACCCAGTAGCACTAACTTCTACTGTGTTGAAATGCTTTGAGAGGCTGGTCATGGCCAGAATTAACATGGAGCTAAGCAAAGATCTGGACCCACTGCAATTCACCTATCGTCACAATCACTGGCTCTCCACATAGCCCTGGATCACCTCAAAAACAGCAACTCATAAATATGGCTGCTCTTCATCAACTACAGCTCAGCCTTCAATGCCATTATTCCCTCAGTGCTGGTCAAGAAACTACAAACTCTGGGCCTCTGTACCCCCTCTGCAACTGGATCCTTGACTTTCTCATCGGAAGACCACAGTCAGTACGAATTGGAAGGAACGTCTCCTCCTCACTGTTCATCAACACAGGCACACCCCAAGGATGCGTGCTTAGCCTACTCCTTGACTCACTGTACATCAATGACTGTGGCCAGGTACACCAACAACCTTGCGCTCAACATCAGCAAAACCAAGGAAATGATTGAGAACTTTAGGAGGAAGTCAGGAGAACACAACCCAGTCCTCAGCGAGAGCTCATTAGTAGAAATGGTCAAGAACTTCAAATTCTTGGGTGTCAACATCTCTGAGGATCTGTCCTGGAGCTTCCACATTGATCTAATCATGAAGAAGGCTCGCCAGTGGCTATCCTCTGTGAGGTGTTTGAGGAGATTCGGTTTGTCACTGAAGACTCTTGTAAACTTATACAGCATTGGCTGGTTGCATCACTGCCTGATGTGGAGGCGTCAACGCTCAGGACAAGAATGAACTCCAGAGGATTGTTAACTCGATTTCACTCCATCGAGGACATCAACATGAGGCGATGTCTAAAAAAAGCAGTCTCTATCCTCAAAGACCCCCACCACCCAGGCCTTGCCCTTGTCACTCTGCTACCATCGGGGAAGAGGTGCAGGAGCCTGAAGACAAGCACTCAGTGGCACAAGGACAGGTTAACCATATAACCATAAAACTACTTACAGCACAGAACAGGGCAGTTCGGCCCTACTAGTCCATGCCGTAACAAATTCCCACCCTCCTAGTCCCACTGACCAGGACCCGGTCCATACCCCCCCAGTCCTCTCCTATCCATGTAACTATCTAGTCTTTCCTTAAATGTAACCAATTATCCCGCCTCAACCACGTCTGCCGGAAGCTCATTCCACATCCCTACCACCCTTTGCGTAAAGAAATTTCCCCTCATGTTCCCTTTATAATTTTCCCCCTTCAATCTTAAACCATGCCCTCTAGTTTGAATCTCCTCCACTCTTAATTGAAAAAGCCTATCCACATTTACTCTGTCTGTCCCTTTTAAAATCTTAAACACCTCTATCAAGCCCCCCTCAATCTTCTACGCTCCAGAGAAAAAAGCCCTAGTCTGCACAACCTTTCCCTGTAACTCAAACCTTGAAATCCTGTCAACATTCTCGTGAACCTTCTCTGCACTCTCTCTATTTTGTTTATATCTTTCCTATAATTTGGTGACCAAAACTGTACGCAGTACTCCAAATTTGGCCTCACTAATGCCTTGTACAATTTCATCATAACCTCCCTACTCTTGAATTTAATACTCCGATTTATGAAGGCCAACATTCCAAATGCCTTCTTTACCACACCATCTACCTGAGTATCAGCCTTGAGGGTACTATTTACCATCACTCCTAAATCCCTTTGTTGCTCTGCACATCTCAATAGCCTACCATTTAATGTATATGACCTATTTAGATTTGCCTTTCCAAAATGTAACACCTCACACTTATCTGTATTAAATTCCATCAGCCATTTCTCAGCCCACACCTCCAGCCTTCCTAAATCACCTTTTAATCTACGGTAATCTTCCTCACTGTCCACAACACCACCAATCTTTGTATCATCCGCAAGCTTGCTTATCCAATTCTCCACCCGTACTTCCAGATCGTTAATATATATAACAAACAATAGCAGACCCAGGACCGATCCCTGAGGAACTCCACTAGTCACCGGCCTCCAATTGGACAATTTTCCACCACTACTCTCTGACACCTCCCATCAATCCATTGCACTACCTCCTTATTTATACCTAATGCCTCCACCTTTTTTCCTAACCTCCTGTGGGGAACTTTGTCAAAAGCTTTACTAAAGTCTAAATAGACAACATCCACAGCTTTCCCTTCATCAACCTTTTTTGTAACCCCCTCAAAAAACTCAATCAGGTTTGTCAAGCATGATCTACCCCTGACAAAACCATGCTGATTACTCCCTGTCAATCCCTGTACCTCCAAATATTTGTAAATACCATCCCTCAGAACACTTTCCATCAACTTACCCACCACAGACGTCAGACTCACGGGCTTATAATTCACAGGTTTACATTTGGACCCTTTCTTAAACAGCAGAACCACATGCGCCACCCTCCAATCCTTTGGCACTACCCCCGTGGCCAGTGACATCCTAAATATCTCTGTTAATGGCCCCACTATCTGTCCACTAGCCTCCCTGAATGTCCTTGGGAATATTTTGTCCGGTCCCAGAGATTTATCCACCTTTATCTTTTTCAACACAGCCATCACTGCCTCCTCGGTTATCTTCCCCACCGCCATCAGATTCCTGAATGATCAATGAACCACAGACACCACCTCACTTTGTCTCTTTCTTGCACTATTTTTATTTATTTTGTAAGGTGGTTTTATATGTGAAGCTGCTGCAAAACAAATTTTGTGAACTTGTTCATGACAATAAATTTGGATTCTGCATCTTATTATTGCTGTGATCAGATTATTGCTGGGCTTGTCTATATTTATGATGACCACATTGACTGATGGGTTTTGGGGTTTTTCTCAGGATGAAAAGTAACTCACATTTCTTATATCGTCACCATTTTATACATTTGTACCCAACCATTTTCAGAATCCGAATCAGATGTTTCATGCCCTTTAGAAGCAGGTGTAGCAAGACGACAGATGTCAAGTTGTTTGGACAAATGGTGATATTGGCTGAGGAGGAAACGTGAGGCCACACCCAGAGAATGGACCTGACTCATCCTGGTACGTAAGGACCTTTACTGAGCAACGTGACAAAGTAAACGCCCCAACAATACTGTACCCACCTGCCTCGATGAAGTGTCAAGGATTGGAATGGGGTAGCTGCCCAGAACATCACAAGAGCACGGCACAGTGAAGGCAAGTCATTGGGCCTATTTAAGGCAGAGATTGATGGGTTTTTGTTTAGCCAGGGCATCAAAGGTTATTGGGGGAGAAGGTCAGGCAGTGGGGCTGAGTGGGAAAATGGATCAGCTCATTATTGAATGGTGGGGCAGACTTGATGGGCTGAATGGCCTATTTCTGCTCCTATGTCTTATGGTCTTAATAGCATCCATCGTTGCCTGCCCAGAATCAACAGGAAAGAGAACTGGACTCCCTTCATCAGGGAGCCATCAGAGCTGTCTAATTGCGACCAACACACAGCTTGGTATTGAAACTTTTCCCTTCCTGTTAAATGGTGGCCTGCTGGTAAAGAGACTCAATGCCATGAATGTCACTTGCACCTCTCCTTTGCCCCCTCGAGAGCTCACAGGGGTGGATCCAATTGAAAATCATTGCACATAAAGCCAATCTACCTCACTTTTTGTGAAAGTGCGCTGTGGAAAGGAGGTGGTTGGGTATATTCAAGGCAGAGATTCAGGATTAGAATCAGGATTTATTGTCATGAACAAGTCATGAAATTCGGTGTTTTGTGGCAGCATCACAGTGCAATCATTCATTTTACAACATTACTATAACAAATAAAATAAAATCATAATTATAGTGAACAAAAAGTAAGGCAGTGTCTTTGGTTCATTGATCATTCAGGAATCTGATGTGGAGGGGAAGAAGCTGTCCTTGTGCCGTTGAGTGTTCATCTTTAGACTCCTGTACCTTTCCCCCGATGGTAGCAGAATGAAGAGGGCCTGGCCTGGGTGATGGGGTCTTTGCGTTTAGAGGCTGCTTTTTATACATACCACCTCATGTACATGTCTTCGATGGAGTGACGTCTGGTGCCTGTGATATTGCAGGCCGAGTTAACAACCCTCTGGAGTTTTGTTTAGTCCTGAGAGTTAGCACCTCCACACCAGACAGTGATGCAACCAGCCAGAATGCTCTCCACGGTACACCTGTAGAAGTGTATATGAGTCTTTGGTGAGATAACGAACCTCCTCAGACACCTCACAAAGTATATCTGCTGGTGAGCCTTCTTAGTGATTGCATCAACGTGGAGGCTCCAGGACAGATTCTCAGAGATGTTGACACCCAGGAATTTGAAGTTCTTGACGCTTTCCACTACTGAGCTCTCGATAAGGACTGGGTTGTGTTCCCCTGACTCCCTCCTCAAGTTCAGAATCATCTCCTTGGTTTTGCTGATGTTGAGCACAAGGTTGTTGGCATTACACCATTCAACGAGCTGATCTATCTCCCTCCTATATGCTTCCTCATTGCCATTTGTGATTCTGCTGACAACTGTGGTGTCATTGGCAAATTTGTAGATGACATTGGAATCATGCCTGGCCACATAATCATGGGTGTATAACGAGTAGAGCAGTGGGCTAAGCACGCATCCTTGGGATGCATCTGTGTTGATGATTAGTGAGGAGGAGACATTGTTTCCAATTTGCAGTGATTGTGGTCTTCCAATGAGAAAGTCAAGGATCCAGTTGCAAAGGGGGGTACAGAGGCCTAGAGTTTGTAGCTTCTTGACCATCACTGAAGGAATAATGGTATTGAAGGCTGAGCTATAGGTATTGAAGGCAGATTGCCAGGTTGCAGGAGGGGCAGGACTGGTAGCTCAATGTTCCTGATTTCCGTTGCTTCAGACGTAATAGAATGGTGGGAGGTGGGAGGAATGAAAGGGGAGGAGTGACATTGCTTGTCAGGGAAAATATCGCAGCTGTGCTCAGGCAGGACAGACCAGAGGGCTCATCTACTGAGGTTATATGGGTGGAGCTGAGGAATGAGAAAGGTATGACCACACTCATGGGGTTGATTATAGACAACTCAGTAGTTAATAAGAATTGGAGGAGCAAATTTGTAGACAGATAGCAGACAGCTGCAGGAAACATAAATTCTATGGCTTTGTGCATGGTAGGTCATGTTTAATCAATCTTAGAGAGTTTTTCAAGGAGGTTATTAGGAAAGTTGAGAAAGAATGTCTATGGATGTTGTCTACATGGACTTTCATAAGGCCTTTGACAAGGTCCCACACGGGAGTTTCGTCAGGAAAGTTCAGACTCTCAGTATTCATTATTCTTCACAATAACATTCATGTGTTGGCTCCAGGAAAGATCCTCCGAGATGGTGACTCCCAAGAACTTAAATTTGCTCACCAGATCCACCTCTAATCCCCCAATGATCACTGGATTGTATACCTCTAGTTTCACCCTTCCTGAAGTCACCAATCAGCTCTCTCATTTTGCTGACATTGAGTCCGAGGTTGTTGTTGCACCGATCAACCAAGTTTTCACTCTCCATCCTGTGTGCTGCTCATCGCCCTGTTTTATACAGCCCACTACTGTAGTATCATTGGTGAATTTGTAGATGGTGCTATTGTTGTATCGAACCACACAGTCATAGGTCTGAAGTGAGTAGAGCTGGGGCTAAGAACACAGTCCTGTGGTGCTGCAGTACTGATGGAGATTGTGGAGGAGATGTTCTGACTGGAAATGCACCGTGTGAGTGAAGTGTGGAGGCATAAGCTCCTAAACCATTTAAAAAGTATTGACATGAGCTTCATTGTAACATGTGGACTTGATGATGAGGCTGATATGAAGTCCCATGGTCCTGTTTGTATGTTGTATGATTCCATCCTACTGTGTTAAACTATTCTTGTCTCAAAGTGCTCCCTGTGCTTTCTCATTTGATCAAATGCATCACGGGGTTTCGGGTGAAGTGGACATTCAGCAGAATGTCGAGCACTGCCACACGGAGCACTGGTGCACCTGAGGGCTGTGTGTTCAGCCCACTTCCGTTCATGCTACTGACCTACAACTGTTTCGCCAAATCCAGCTCCAAAAATGTCATCGCATTTGGAGATCACCAACGATGATGGGCCGCACTACAGAGAAGAGGTGAAAAGTCTCATGAAATGGAGCCAGGGAAGCAACCTGAGTCTCAACATGGACAAGGCCAAGGAGATGATCGTGGACTTCAAGAAGACCAGGAACATCAGCAACTCTGTAGTGGAGAGAGTGAAGAGCACCAAGTTCCTTGGAGTTCACTCAACGAGTGACCTATTGTGGACACACCACATCTCCTCACTTGTCAGGAAGGCGAAACAGCGACTGCACTTCCTGAGAAGATTGAAGTGGGGAAGGCTACCATTCATTGTTATGTCAACCTCCTCCAGAAGCTCTATCAAGAGTGCCCTAGCTGGCTGCATGACAGTTGCTGCAGAGAAATGGATCGGAGGTCAATCTACAGGGCTATAAAAGTGGTAGAGAGGATCACCGGAGTCTCCCTCCCCTCCTATTGACATGATCTACCAGGATTGTTGAATGAAGAGGGAGCACATAATCATTGCGGACCCCTTCCACCCCACACGCAGCATCTTTCAGCTGCTCCCTTTGGGAAAGAGGTACATGAGTATCAGAGCCAGCACCACCAGGCTGAGGAACAGCTTCTTCCCACGGGCTGTGACAATGGTGAACGACAAAGGTTCTGCTCACGTGAACCATCCAAGACTTCTATTTGTACAAAAGAATATTTATTTATTTATCTGTCATATGAATACTTGTCCTGCATACGTATCGTTAGTCTGTATGTGTGTTATGTCTGCTTGTGCATCTGCGTGCTTTGTACTGAGGTCTGAAGAACGCTGTTTCATCGGGTTGTACTTGTATAATCAGATGACAATAAACTTGACACCATCTCTGGAGACATGCACATCAGACTGATGCTAGTGTGGATTTGATCTGATAATCATTCAGGATCAAGGTGTATTTATGCAGACACTTCCTTCAGATCAAATCAATTGAATGGTGAACAGGACAAGGAGGTCATGCTCTCTGGGCTTGGGAAGAGAGCCCTTTTAGTCCAATAAAAGCTTTACAATCCACATTTTGCCATCTTTCTGTGAGCCTTTACATCTGTGCTGCTCTTGTGTAACTTCAAGGGTTCTGCCAAGTGCTACAACGTTCTGGAAACATTTAGAGCGTGAGCCAGCAACCATTCTTGCCAAGGTCATCAGTGAAGTCCAAAGGTTCTGCCAGACATGAAACAAAAATAGGAGCCCAGCATTATCCAATAAACAAGTCAACAGGAGTCTGCTGTAAGGCAAAAAATGATTCTGCATCTGTAGAAATTGCCAGGTGCCCTTCACAGTCAGAGAAAGAGAAGCATAAGAGTGTCTCCCCCCCAGAGTCACTGAGTGTCTTAAATATATTTACTGAGGTCACCTCCACTGCTTCAATGTACAGCGAATCCCACAGATTCCCCACCCTATGGGAAAAGCAGTTCGTCCTCAACTCTGTCCTAAATCTACTTCCCTGAATCTTGACTTCTGGTCTCCCCACCAGTGGAAACAACTGACCTACCTTGTTGTTACACCTTTAAGCTGGAGGAACTTGGTAAGTCAAGCACTAGCAGTGGGAGAAAATGGACTCTGTCCAACTCAGTCCTAAGGATTTTCTCTAATTAAACGGGTGCTTCAAATCTTCCTGAAGCAACCCTTTCTATAAAACTATTGGTCCAGAAGAAACAGGGACTATTTCTCTTTCCACAGCTGCTGCTTGACTAGATGAGTTTTTCCAGCATTTGGTGAAGTTTCCATTGTTTTTCAAAGCCAAACGGGACCTGGAAAAGTGTAAAGTCAGCAAGGATATGTGAAAGATGAATCCTTGCTCAGATTATGATGACAATGGAGATGGTTGAGTGATTTAATTGCCCATCTGCTTTTTGTAAAGGTTTACAGATCTGGTTGTTTTCAGGAAACAGCTGCTTCAGGAGTGGTGGGGCAGGTTGTAGGGATCTGGTGGTCTACTCCTGCTCCTATTTGCTTGTGTTCTTGTGTTCAACAACAATTAAAAACAAACACATAACCTAGAAATCTAAAATGAAAAACGAAAATCATAGAAACGTTGAGTGGGTCCATGTAGGAGCTGTTGAAAGAAGATCAGGGTTAAAAGAGTGAAAATAAGTTGGTTTTAAAGTACAGAGAGGGTAAGAAGGGAAGGGGTGTCTCAGTTAACATAGCAGTTAGTGCAAGGCTTTTACAGAGCCATCGACCCAGGTTCAAATCCGGTGCTGTCTGTAAGGAGTTTGTACATTCTACCCACATCTGCATGAGTTTCTTCTGGCTGCTCCGGTTTCCTCCCACTGTTCAAAATGTACGGGGCTTGTAGGTTAATCAGTATATTTGGATGGCACGGGCTCTTGGGCTGGAAGGGCCTCTTACCATGCTGTCTGTCTACATTTTAAAAAATTATCAAGAGGAACATCTCTGGAAAGGTGAAGCCAGGGTTACCATAGGGAAAAGTTATAAACAAGTTCACCAGCAAATACTGGGAAAACTCAGGCAGTAACTATGGGATGAAAAACTATTAATTGAGACTTTCAGAATCAGAATTTATTGTCATGAACATGTCACGAAATTCATCTGCATTCTGGTATTTTTATGTTTTTATTTCAGATTTTTAGCATCTGCTGTGTTTTGGATTTTCAAGTTTGTTTTGTGGATGGATGATGGGGGCCGTGAAAGACAAAGGATCTGAACAGAAGACAGGAAGAAGTGATGGTAATGAAAGCTGTACAGTGTGACTGCAGATCATGTACGAATGTTGAGAGAAAATCTGAACCAATATTACAAAGGGATGAAAGGAAATACTGGCTGAAAAATGTTGGTGAGGGCAGAATCTGAATCAGAATCAGAATCTATTGTCATGAACAAGTCACGAAATTCGGTGTTTCGCAGCAGCATCGTAGAGCAAACATTCATATAAACCATCTTACAAAATAAATAAAAATAGTGCAAGAAAGAGACAAAGTGAGGCAGTGTCTTTGGTTCATTGATTGTTCAAGAATCTGATGGCAGCGGGGAAGAAGCTGTCCTTGTGCCGCTGAGTGCTCGTCTTTAGACTCCTGTACCTTTCCATCAGTAGCAGAATGAAGAGGGCCTGGCCTGGGTGATGGGGTCTTTGCGTTTAGAGGCTGCTTTTTATAGATACCACCTCATGTACATGTCCTCGATGGAGTGAAGTCTGGTGCCTGTGATATTGCAGTCCGAGTTAACAACCCCCTGGAGTTTTGTTTTGTCCTGAGTGTTGACACCTCCAAACCAGACATTGATGTAACCAGCCAGAATGCTCTGCACGGTTCACCTGTAGAACTTTACGAGAATCTTCAGTAACGTACTGAATCTCCTCGAACACCACACAAAGTACAGCCGCTGGCAAGCCTTTGTCATGATTGCATTGACATGGCGGATCCAGGACAGATCCTCAGAGATGTTAAAACCCAGGAATTTGAAGTTCTTGACCCTCTCCACTATTGAGCCCTTGATGAGGACTGGGTCATGTTCCCCTGACTACCTCCTGAAGTTCACAATCATCTCCTTGGTTTTGCTGATGTTGTGCAAGGTTATTAGTGTGATAGATGATATTGCCAAAAGCTTTTAAAATGCTTAAATTAAAAAAAAAACCACTGGGTTTATATTGTCCCTTCGGGGCAGTGGTTCTTAACCTTTTTTTGGTCTAGGCCCCACCTGGCTTCCGGCCGAACATGCCATGGCCCACCAGTGGCAATGACTGAGCAATATTTTCAAGCCAAAGGCAGCTCTGTAAGAAACACACCTTTATCTAATTTAAAGTATTTTATTTAACATTTTTAAAGACCCACATGGAAACATGCTGTGGCCCACAGTTTAAATTAAATTTAAAGCATTTCACTTTTACACCCTCAATGTTAAATCAGGTTCCCAATTATTTTTTTTTGAGCAAGGCTTTAATGATGGGAGAAAACTTGCCTGGAGGGGAATGGTGCAAGATCAATGCAGCTCCATGTATTGGAAGAAGGCGGCCCTGGGGCTGGAAAGCCTGTTACTGGACTTTCCAACCCACAGTCATCTGGTACAAGACACACTCACTCCAAAGCTCAAGGCCTCACACGTCTTCAGCAATACCAAAGCTGCCACCTTCCCTGTTGATGACCTTGATGAACGGCTCAAGCCTGAAATGTTGGTTCTGTATCTTTACCTTTGCTACATAAAGGACACTGTTTGACCAGCTGAGTTTCTCCAGCATTTTGTGTTTATACTTCACCTTCCCCACAGAGCGCACAAGGTCAGAGTCAAATGACAGAGGGCAAAAGTTAAAAATGAGGCTGATGTCAGGAAGAGGAGCAGTCGACAGGCATTCAAGGATGAATTCAGACTCAACTGGTTTTAGGGCTGTAGGGTGTCTGCTTCGAACGGAGAAGTGTAGGAATTTTTTCAGCCAGAGGGTGGTGAATCTGCGGAATTTTTTTTGCCACAGGCGGCTGTGGAGTGTATTTCAGGCAGATATTAATAGGTTCTTGATTAGGCAGGGCATTAAAGATTATGGGGAGAAGGCCGAGCAGCGGGCTGAGTGTGGAAATGGTGCAACTCATGATTGAATGTTGAGACAGACTCGATGGGCTGAAAGGCCAATTTCTGCTCCTATGTCTCATAGACTTTCAGGAATTCTGTCAATCTTGGATCCATGCCAGAAGCACGGTGTGGCCGTCTTCTGATAGCACTTCACCTCAACTGCAAATGGGAGAATCCCCCTGGAAATGGCATCAGTGATGCCTTGTTGGGACCAAGGTAACTGTATTCCAAATGATCAGGGCACTGAAATGGGGATCAAACCAATGCATTGCCTGCTTTCTGAATTCAATTGCTTCATAACTGTGGACATGCAAGGCTATTGAACGAATTTTTATGGGTGTCTGCTCTGGAACTGTGTGAGATGAATCATGTGCCTTCTGTGGTCAGTTGAAGCATTCCTTCATTTTCCTTGACCACACACGGACAATTCATTGGAAGAATCAGAATCAGTCATGAAAAAATTCGATGTTTTGTGGAAGGCAAGCTGGTTCACTGACTGATGGCCACACACACACACACACACACACACACACACACACACACACACACACACACACTCCCAGTCCTCAAATCACTTGGATTAAATTGCTGTTTTACATTATCAGCATCTATAGTCATTAGAGAGTAATAAAGAATTTCTCTGTACAAATTCTTGTTCTTACACCCAGCAGGGGGTTTCCAACTCAGTAAATGTCAGTGCTTCCCTTCACTTGACATGCCCCTGAACTATTATTATTTTGCAGCAATCATTTATACATTTCACAAAATCAAACCGTTTTGCACAGCAGTAATCATTATAATTAGTTAAAGGCATGACCTGCTAAACAATTCATTTGACACTGGTTGGCAGAGAAAGAAGATCAAGTCCATTTCTAGCTCATATCAGATTGAAATATTTACCTGCTATTTGCTTTTTTGCTGCTGACCTTATTTTGGGGAAAGTTTTACTGAGTTTCTCCTTGACCTGTAGTAAAAAACACAGTAAATGCTGGAGTAACTCAGCCGGTCTCGGAGCATCCACAGGAGGTAAATATACTCAACCAACGTTTTGTACCTGAGCCCTTCTTCAAAGTGTGAGTAAAAAGCAGGCAGACACCTGAATTAAAAAGCTGGGGAGAAGGAAAGAAAGGAGTGGGGGAGGGGGGGGAGGGGAGGAGCCCAGACAAACAGGCAAAAGGTGTTAATTGGACATGATATTGACGGGAGGGCAGGAAAGGGGAAAAGTGAAAATTGGAGTGGTGTGCTTTTTGGCTGTATGGAAGCAGAGCTGGGGGAAAGGAGATGGAGGGAAAATGGGGGGGGGAGAGAGACAGAGCTAGACGAAAGATAGGGCTAATGGAAATCGGAGGTCAATGTTAATGCCATCAGTTAGAGGGTGACCAGACGGAATTTGAGGTGTTGTTCCTCAAATTTGTAGGTGGTCTCAGTCTGGAAGTGCAACTCAGGACCAAAATGTTGATTGTATATCTTTACCTCCTGTGGACACTCCAAGACCTGCTGAGTTCCTCCAGCATTTACTGTGTTTTTACTACAATCAAAGTATCTGCAGACCTTCGTGATTCACTTCTCACTCTCCTGACCTCGTAAGTTAGCTGTCAGTTACCAGCATTTGCCACTTGCCTGATGAAGATCTGCATTGATAGATGAGCAGGCACTTGGGTCCCTCACGCCTCCAATACTTGCCACTTCCAATGGATCAGGAATCACCTGTGATTCACCAATTCTTGACATGTCATTGAATTCTAGCAGTGCACAGAAGTTACCTGCTCCTTATTTTTCAGATGGAGCTATTCTAATTTCTCCAGTAAGAAGAATGAGGGGAGATTTATAGATGTTTTTAAAATTATGAGGGAGATAGACAGAGTAAATGTAGGTCGGCTTTTTCCTCTGAGGGTTGGTGAGATACAAATCAGAGGACATGGGTTAAGGGTGAAAGGGAAAATTTTTAGAGGGAATATGAGGGGGAACTTCTTCACACAGACAGTGGTGGGGGTGTGGAACAAGCTGCCAGCTGAGGTGGTGAATATGGGCTCAATTTTAACATTTGAGAAGAATTTGGACAGGTACATGGATGGGAGAGGTATGGAGGACTATGGACTGGATGCAGATCAGTGGGACTAGGGAGAATACTAGACTAGAAGGGTTGAAGGGGCCTGTTTCTTTGCTGTAATGTTCTATGGTTCTATCCTACTAGCCTTGTCCAGGCTATATCTGGAAGAGGAAGGTTGGCATTGCAGCTACAACAATCCATTTCAATTTCATTCTGATCTTAGGGGAGGTTGCTGCCCCAATCTGATCAATTAGACAGCGAATTACACTGGACAATGAAGATGGTAGTCCCATGGAGGTACAATCAGTCAGCCCTGTGTTGGCCCCAATTTCCACAGAACTGGTCCCAATGCCACCAAGATCAAAGCCATTCTTCCCTTATCCATTTATCTGTGCCATCCATCTTTTCTCTGCAACCCCAACAGAATTTTGGCATAAACTGTCCATTTGGAACTTCATCCATGAAAGTTGGTGATACCCAACACTTTCTGTTCTTCTTGTCCATCTGCCTCAATCTTTACTTCACAGAGCAGACTAGAACCTTGTTACGTCAGAAATTGTGGCTGTAAATTAGTCATCGTGGTTCCGGGACAATTTGCTTTCTTGCTGGTGCACCTCAGGCAGACTGTGTAAGGTTGCAAGCCAATACAAGGACAACAAGGATGCTTGTGGAGAGGCTCCGTGGATGGACCCAGAGAATGACTGAGACTTCAGGAGGGATGTCACACTCACAATAATCAACTTGCACGAGATAAATTATCAGCAGAGATTAATCTGAAAGGGACATTCTATTCAGAAACACGGTCAAAGCCATGGTTTCACTTGGGGGTTGAAATTCAAACAAATGGCTTTCCATACATTTGTGAACATCCACCTGATCTCTGGGGAGTCCTGCACTGTTTTTGTAATAATGTTATCTCACAGAGGGGGAGAGAGGGGGAAGGAGGGAAGGAGAAGGGGAAGGGAGAGAGAGAGAGAGAAGGGGGAGGGAGGGAGGGGGACTGAGTGAGACCTGCAGGAATTGTACTGAGCTGGATGTCAGCATGACGTGAGTGACCTATTTTCCTTGTGAAATAGTTGGTACCTACAGACAGACAGAGCTCCTGACATCCACTTATTGATTTATTCGTGCCAGTCTTAAAGCCCTTTGTCCTGCCATTATCTTCTGCATGCACACTGCCTGATTTTTTTTTTGCATTTATCAATATTTGCGGGGGGGGGGGGGTGGTGGGAATATGGTCAATGCTGGCATTTATTCCCCATTTCTAATTATCCCCGAGAAAGTGGAAGTAATTTGCTTTCTTGAACTGTGACAAACCCTCTTGCAAAGATACTTTGCTGTTGGGCTGAGCGTCCCAGCAAGATATTTCCCAGGTGACTTGGAGTGGAACCAGCCTATGGCACACTAGCTGCCCTTGCCCTTCTCAGGGGTCAGAAAACATGGGATTGGGGTCACCTGGGTAAATAATAGTTTGTTTTTAGATGGTATACACCAGAGGTTCTCAAACTCTTTCTTTCCACTCACATACCACCTTAAATAATCCCTTACATTTTTAAAAAATTTTTTAAATTTTTTATTTTTCACACCATAAATCACATTAACCATGATACACACTTTTTCCTTTTCACCCATATACAGTGCCATTTTCTCCCCAACCCCCTCCCTCCTCCCATCCCACCCTCCCTACCTCCCCCCTCCCGTCCATTTAAGGTATAAACCCTAGGATACATTAAACCAGTCAGACAATGTTGTCATTCAATAATAATACACCAGAAATTTCACTGAGTCCATTCTTTTCATTTCCTTTTCCTTCCGTTAACTTAGGTAGTGATTGTCCCCGGTAGGTTTTCGCTATTATGTTTCATGTAAGGCTCCCATATTTGTTCGAATATTTCAATATTATTTCTTAAACTATATGTTATTTTTTCTAATGGAATACATTTATTCATTTCTATATACCATTGTTGTACTTTCAAATTATCTTCCAATTTCCAGGTTGACATAATACATTTTTTTGCTACAGCTAGAGCTATCTTAACAAATCTTTTTTGTGCATCCTCCAAATCAATTCCAAATTCTTTGTTTTTTATGTTACTTAGGAGGAAGATCTCTGGTTTCTTTGGTATATTGTTTTCTGTTATTTTATTTAATATCTGATTTAGATCTTCCCAAAATTTTTCTACTTTCTCACATGTCCAGATCGCATGATTTGTTGTTCCCATTTCTTTTTTACATCAAAAACATCTATCAGATACTGTTGGGTGCCATTTATTTAACTTTTGAGGTGTAATGTATAGCCTGTGTATCCAGTTATATTGTATCATACGTAACCTCGTATTTATTGTATTTCTCATTGTCCCAGAGCATAACTTCTCCCATGTTTCCTTTTTTATCTTTATATTTAAATCTTGTTCCCATTTTTGTTTAGTTTTACCATTTGTTTCCTCATTCTCCTTTTCTTGCAGTTTAATATACATATTTGTTATAAATCTTTTGATTAACATTGTATCTGTAATCACATATTCAAGGTTACTTCCCTCTGGCAAACTCAAACTGCTTCCTAATTTATCCTTCAAGTAGGATCTCAACTGGTAGTATGCCAGCGCTGTATCTTGAGTTATATTGTATTTATCTTTCATTTGTTCAAAGGATAAGAATCTATTTCCTGAAAAACAATTTTCTATTCTTTTAATCCCTTTTTTCTCCCATTCTCTAAAGGAAAGGTTATCTATTGTAAAAGGGAGTAACTTGTTTTGTGTCAATATTAGTTTTGGCAATTGATAATTTGTTTTATTTCTTTCTACATGAATCTTCTTCCAAATATTGAGTAGATGATGTAATACTGGAGAACTTCGGTGTTGTACCAATTTTTCATCCCATTTATATAATATGTGTTCAGGTATCTTTTCCCCTATTTTATCTAATTCTAACCTAGTCCAATCTGGCTTTTCCCTTGTTTGATAAAAATCTGATAGGTATCTTAATTGTGCGGCTCTGTAATAATTTTTAAAGTTTGGCAGTTGTAAGCCTCCTTGTTTATACCATTCTGTTAATTTATCTAGTGCTATCCTCGGTTTCCCCCCTTTCCATAAAAATTTCCTTATTATTTTCTTTAACTCCTTGAAGAATTTCTCTGTCAGTTTGCTATTGGCAATGCCTGAAATAGGTATAATATCCTTGGAAAAATGTTCATTTTAATACAGTTTATCCTTCCTATTAGTGTTAGTGGTAAATCTTTCCAATGCTCTAAATCGTCCTGTAATTTTTTCATTAGTGGATAATAATTGAGTTTACATAGTTGGCCGAGATTTTTGTTTATTTGTACACCTAGGTATCTTATTGCTTGCATTTGCCATCTAAATGGTGATTCCTTCTTAAATTTTGAGAAATCCGCATTATTCATAGGCATTGCTTCACTTTTATTTACGTTGATCTTGTAACCCGACACTTCTCCATATTCCTTCAATTTCTTATATAATTCTTTTATTGATAGTTCTGGTTCTGTTAAGTATACTATAACATCATCCGCAAATAAACTGATTTTATATTCCTTGTCTTTTATTTTTATCCCTTTTATATTATTTTCTGTTCTTATCAATTCTGCTAGTGGTTCTATAGCTAACGCGAACAATAAAGGTGATAGTAGGCATCCCTGCCGTGTTGACCTGCTTAAGTTAAATTGCTTTGATACATGTCCATTTACTGTCACTTTCGCTAATGGTCCCTTATATAATGCTTTAATCCAATTAATATACTTCTCCGGTAAACTGAATTTTTGCAATACTTTGAGCAAATAATTCCATTCTACTCTGTCAAAGGCCTTCTCTGCGTCTAAAGCAACTGCTACTGTTGGTGCTTTATTCCCTTCTACTGCATGAATTAAGTTAATAAATTTACATAGTATTGTCTGTTGTGCGTCTTTTTTTGATAAATCCAGTTTGGTCTAGATTTACCATTTTCGGTACATACTCTGCTAATCTGTTTGCTGATAGTTTAGCTATTATCTTATAATCTGTGTTAAGTAAAGATATTGGTCTATATGATGCTGGTGTGAGTGGATCTTTCCCTTGCTTTAGTATTACTGTAATTATTGCTGTTTTACATGAATCTGGTAAGCTTTGTGTTTTATCAATCTGGTTGATTACTTCCAGGAGGGGAGGAATTAATAAGTCTTTAAATGTTTTATAAAATTCTATTGGGAATCCATCCTCTCCTGGTGTTTTATTATTTGGTAATTTTTTTATTATCTCTTGTATTTCTACTATTCCAAATGGTTCTGTTAATTTATTTTGTTCCTCTATTTGTAGTTTTGGTAGTTCAATTTTAGTTAGAAATTCATCTATTTTCCCTTCTTTCCCTTCGTTTTCAGTTCGGTATAATTGTTCATAGAATTCTCTAAAGTTTTCCTTAATTTCTTTTGAATTATATGTAATTTGTTTGTCTTTTTTCCATTTTCTTAGCTTGTTCTGTCTTAAGCTGCCATGCTAGGATTTTGTGCGTTTTTTAACCTAGTTCATAATATTTCCGTTTTGTCTTCATTATATTCTTCTCCACTTTATATGTTTGTAGTGTTTCATATTTTATTTTTTTATCCGCCAATTCTCTTCTTTTAGTTGTATCTTCCTTCATTGCTAATTCTTTTTCTATATTTACTATTTCCCTTTCCAACTGCCCTGTTTCCTGATTATAGTCCTTCTTCATCTTAGTTACATAACTAATTATTTGCCCTCTAATGAATGCTTTCATTGCATCCCATAGTATAAACTTATCTTCCACTGATTTCGTATTTATTTCAAAATACATTTTAATTTGTTTTTCAATAAATTCTCTAAAATCCTGCCTTTTAAGTAACATGGGGTTTAATCTCCATCTATACATTCTTGGAGGGATGTCCTCTAACTTTACTGTCAATATTAAGGGTGAATGGTCCGATAGTATTCTAGCTTTATATTCTGTTTTTTTTACTCTATCTTGCATACGAGCTGATAACAAAAATAGGTCTATTCTTGAGTATGTTTTATGTCTAGCCGAGTAATGTGAATACTCCTTTTCCTTTGGGTGTTGTTTCCTCCATATATCCAAAAGTTGCATTTCTTCCATCGATTTAATTATAAATTTGGTTACTTTGTTCTTTCTGTTAATTTTTTTCCCCAGTTTTGTCCATATTTGAATCCAAATTCAGGTTGAAATCCCCTCCTATTAATATGTTCCCTTGCGTATCTGCTATCTTCAAAAAGATATCTTGCATAAACTTTTGATCTTCTTTGTTAGGTGAATATACATTGAGTAGATTCCAAAACTCCGAATATATCTGACATTTTATCATTACATATCTCCCTGCTGGATCTATTATTTCCTCTTCTATTTTAAATGGCACATTTTTACTAATTAATATAGCTACTCCTCTTGCTTTTGAATTATACGATGCTGCTGTTACGTGTCCTACCCAATCTCTCTTTAATTTCTTGTGCTCCAATTCAGTTAAATGTGTTTCTTGCACAAATGCTATATCAATTTTTTCTTTTTTCAGTAAATTTAGCAGTTTCTTCCTTTTAATTTGGTTATGTATTCCATTAATATTTAAAGTCATATAGTTCAACGTAGCCATATTATACTTTGTTTATCTTCCCTTTCCGTTTCTCGATCATTGCCTTTCCTTCTTATCCATTTCTGTTTTTTTGTTTTGAACCCTTTATAAGACAACATTCCTAAAACATCAAACATTTTCCTTATTCTCCTATTTAAAACTTCTTTAGCCCCAATCCCCCCTTCCCCTCCTGAGTTGTCCTTTATCCCTTGTCGGACAACCACATCTCCCCTCTCCATTTGGATTTGCGAATTCACTCGCAAGCGTCAGCTGATTTTGCAGTGACCGTAACTCCTCCCCACCCAGCCCCCCCAGAAAAGATTTCACTTTTCATATGTAACAAAGGTCACTCTTTTAATTCCCTTCTTATTCCCTCTATTCCATTTCCTTCCCTTATTAATTCTTGTCTATACTATCTATATTTTCCTCTAAATACGGATACATTCATGTATGCACATCATACATATACACACATATACCTCTTTACCCACATACATATAAATCGTGGTCATTTTTACTCTTATTACATGTCTTCATCTCTCTGTTTGTTTTGTAGTTGTTCTGAAAATTTCCTTGCTTCCTCTGGATCCGAGAATAGTTTTTTTCCATAAGATCATTTTCGATGTATTGAACTCCTTCCTCCTCTTCTGGAGTTCAAAACTTATGTGTCTTTTTAGTTCGCAGTCTTTTGTACCCTCGTTACACGTCTTCATCTCTCAGTCTATTTTGTAATTGTTCTGCAAATTTTTGTGCTTCCTCTGGATCCGAGAATAGTCTGTTTTGCTGTCCTGGAATAAATATTTTCAATACCGCTGGTTGCTTTAGTATAAATTTATACCCTTTCTTCCATAAAATCGCCTTTGCTGTATTGAACTCCTTTCTCTTCTTCAGGAGTTCAAAACTTATATCTGGATAAATGAAGATTTTTTGCCCTTTGTACTCCAGTGGCTTGTTGCCCTCTCTTACTTTTTCCATTGTTTTCTCCAGTACCTTTTCTCTTGTAGTATATCTTAGGAATTTTACTAAAATAGATCTTGGCTTTTGTTGTGGTTGTGGTTTAAAGGCCAATGCTCTATGTGCCCTTTCTATTTCCATTTCTTGCTGTAGTTCTGGACATCCTAGGATCCTAGGGATCCAATCTTTTATAAACTCTCTCATATTCTTGCCTTCTTCATCTTCCTTAAGGCCCACTATCTTTATGTTATTTCTTCTGTTATAATTTTCCATTATATCTATTTTCTGAGCTAACAGTTCTTGTGTCTCTTTAACTTTTTTATTAGATCCCTCTAATTTCTTTTTTAAGTCTTCTACCTCCATTTCTACTGCTGCTTCTCGTTCTTGCACCTTGTCCATTTTTTTTCCCATTTCTGATAAGGTCATATCTATTTTATTCATTTTCTCTTCTGTATTGTTTATTCTTCTTCTTAAATCATTAAATTCTTGCACTTGCCATTCTTTAAATGACTCCATGTATTCTTTAATAAGAGAAAGTATATCCTTTGTCTTGCCTTTCCCTTCTTCTTCTATTTCACTGTACTCTTCCTCTTCCTCTTCTTCTTCCTCTGGGTTGGCCATCTGTTGTTTCTTTGTTGTCCTTTTCTTCTCTTCTTTCTTGTTTTCGTTGTCTTCTATATTCTCCTCTTGCTGCAGGTGTTCAATTTTAGTTAGAAATTCATCTATTTTCCCTTCTTTCCCTTCGTTTTCAGTTCGGTATAATTGTTCATAGAATTCTCTAAAGTTTTCCTTAATTTCTTTTGAATTATATGTAATTTGTTTGTCTTTTTTCCATTTTCTTAGCTTGTTCTGTCTTTTATAAACTCTCTCATATTCTTGCCTTCTTCATCTCCCCAGCTGGTCACCCCTCCCGTCGATGTGTTTTTTTGCATGCGCTTCGCGCATGCGCGACTCCTCGAGCATGACGGTTGCGCACTTTTACTCGGCTCAGCGAGCCATTTTTGTAGTCCACTTTCTACCGACCTGAGGGAGCGGGTTTCTCTCTCCACCGCGGGCCTCTTCGAACAGGTAAGGCCTTCTCCTTCTTCTTCCGTTGTCTTCTCTTCCTCTCTTCTTACCGTTGGTTTTGATTTTTCTTTTTTCGTCGCCATCTTCTTTCCACCTTTATACTCACTTTACTTTAATTTTTATTTTTGTGCCTTTGTGTTTTCCTTTGTTTTTTCCGACTTTTCTGGAGAGGGCTGGAGTTCACCGTCCGGCCACTACTCCATCACGTGACTCCTCCCAAGTAATCCCTTACTAATCACAGAACAACCACAACATCAGAATGTGGGTGGAAAGAAAAAGTCTGAAAACCACTGGTGTACACAGTGCCTTGGTGATAGAGTTAATACACAGGCCATTGGGATGGGATACCACTCGAGCTTGCTGCTTTGTCTTGTGTGATGTTGAACATTGATCATACAGCATAGTAAATGTGTATCAGAAGGCAGTAAACATATTAGTCAAAACACAGAGATGCTGGAGGAACTCAGCTGGTTTCACAGTGTCCATAGGACGTAAAGATATATTACCCACGTTTCGGGCCTGAGCCCTTCCTCAAGGTATAAGCAAAAAAAAAACAGGCGTCTGATGACAGGCTGGAGAGAGAAATGGGGAGAATGGGAGGGGGAAAGAGTCCAGATCATCGACAAATGGTGTTAATTGGAAAGGTGAGGATTAATTTTGGCTCCGTGGAAGGAAAAGGGAATAGAGAGAGAGAGCAACAGAGCTTGAGGAAAGGAGATGGGGTGAAGAAGATGGGGTGGGGGAGGGGGTAGTTTCTAACAGAAATTGGATAGGTCAATATTAATGCTATCTGTTTTGAGGGGGCCCAGGTGGAAGATGAGGTGTTGTTCCTCCAATTTGTGGGTGGTCTCAGTCTGATAGTGCATGAGACCATGGACAGACAAGGATGGGGAATTGAAATGGGTGGCCACTGAGAGGTCCCCTCTCCTGTGGCGGACAGAGCTGAGGTGCTCAATGTAATAATCTTCAAGTCTGCGTCCAGCCTCTCCAGTATAAGGAACACCGTAACGGGAGCACCGGATGCAGATTCTTAAGTGGTGTTGCTTCACTTGGAAGGACTGTTTAGGACCCCGAACGGAAGGTGCAAGTGGAGCACCTCCTGCAGTCACTGGGGTAGGTGCCAAGGGAACAGTTGATGGGGAACAGTGAGCTTTACAGCCAGTTGATTTGGATTTAACTGCAGTTTCTCCTTGATAGGGTTTGGATCATATTTCCAGTTACAAAAGGCAGCATTTTCTTTCAGTAAATCTCATCGCACTTTCAACTTCACCGGCACACTGAATCTCAATTGTCTGGTATGAGATTTCCCGGGATCGCCCAGCTGAGGTACTGACTACATCAGGTGAACTTTCGACTGAGGTCACGTCACCAAGAAGGTTGCTGAGCAAGGAATCCACGACTGCTTGAGGACAGCATGTGGGACCACTTGGGAATTGAAGTCATCGGTCCATGTAGCATCAAAGGAGACCCTTCACTCCATCAACACCATGGTGTCATTAACATGCTCCCTAGACATAGCTAATCATCCTTCTCAAATCCTGGTCAAAAACCAGGTTATCATGAGTTTACATCCAGGCACTTTTATCCACAACACTGATACAGCAGCAGCGATTCAGACCGAGGTTTGAATCCTGCACTGTCTCTAAGGACTTTGTATGTTCTCACATGTCTGTGTGGATTTTCCCTAGGGGCTCCAGTTTCCTCCCACCATTCCAAACCTACCAGAAGTTGTAGACTAACTGGGTGTAATTGGATGGTATGGGCTTTTGGGCCAAAATGGCCTATTACTATACTGTTATGTCTAAATTTAAAAATTTTAATTTAATTGAGTGTTCTTCCTCCACTGTTTCTGGCAAAGTTCGAGTCATTGCCCCCACCCACACTGTCCCACTATTTGGATTTGGGTGATTTCTGCTGAACTTCCTTCCAACCTGAATTAAATCAACGCACAAGGTCACTGAGCTGTCTGCTGTGGCTTCTCCTGGTTTTCTATACCTCAGTGAAAGCTCTGCTCAGTGCTCAATGCCAGCCCTCCACCTGGCGTGATTCTCCATCCCTCCCATCCCCCTGCTCACCTTCCCTTGTGTCATCACCTTTCCTGTCTTCACCGATGAGAGAGAAGGGTAATTTCTTCAAGGTGCTGGGAGCCCGCTCATCGTTGCAACTGTGAAGAAGATTCAAAACATACAGGGAGGGGTTGTAAATAAGTTGGGTGTAATTGGGCAGCGTGGGCTCGTGGGCCAGAAGGGCCTGTTACTGTGCTGTATGTCTAAATTTTGGCATATCATCAAATACTCTATCGAACTTCTATGGGTGAACTGTGGAAAACATATTGACCTTTGCATCACAGTCTGCTTTGGAAAATTGAGTGTCCAGGAATGCAGAAGGCAGCGGAAGGTGACAACTCTCGCCAAGTCCATACGGACACGAATATTCCATCCATTGAAGGCGTGCATATGACTCAAGAAGGCAATCAACATCATAAAGGACCTCAATCACCCTGGTCACAACCGCTTCTCGCTGCTCCCTTCAGCCAGAAGGTACAGAAGCCTGAAGTCCAGTACCTCTTGATTCAAGAACAGTTTACATCCAACAGTTGTCAGCCTCTTGAACCTCTCCTTACTATCCTAACCCTATCCATAAACTCGGCCAGGACCATGAGAAGATCTGTTTGTTCTGAGGAGATGTCCTTTTACACCTTGCTTCAATACGAGCAGTCTGCTGTCCAGACCCAGGGAGTTGTGCAGTACAAGAGCAGACCCATTGGCCCACTATGTTCTTATCTGTACTAGCCCCATGTATCCACATGTGGTATTTGCCCTTCTATGCTTTAACGATTTAAGATGTTCAGTACCTTTGAAAGCAACATGAATATAATGTGACAAGACTGTAATAAAGCTGCAACCCTTATGCAGGGTGTTTCAGAGATTGCAAAGATGTTTAGGAAGATTTTGTTTTAAATTGTATTTTTAAAAGATTTTTGACATACAGCATGGTCACAGATCCTTTTGGCTCATGAGCTCTTGATGCCCAATTACACCCAATTAATCTACACCACCCCAAGTATTTTTTGAACAATGGGAGGAAACCAGAGCCCCTGGGGAAAACCCATGCAGACACAGGATGAAGGTACAAACAGACAGCAGCAGGTTCGAACCCTGGTCCCAATCGCTGGCACTGGAAGCGCTTTACAAACTGCTGCACTATCCAAACATTTGAATGACTTCTGCCTTTTTCTAACATAGTGAAAGTGATGAATATTTATCAAATCAGTTTGTATGAATATATGAAAAGACATACGGATCTTTTCATGGATAGAATTTGATGCTGGGTCATTCCAAGTGTAGTTTATCAATGACAATTTAATTCCTTGAAGTATAACAACACAGTATTTCGAGGTCGTCTGTTACTTCACCAGACCACAATGGTCAATACCCTCTGTCAATGTAATCCACAGGTACTCTAGGGACAAATAAAGGCAAGGGCCTCGCTTTTGCATACCATATGAAGGATTGCCCATTACTAATCCATCCAGACCTGCAGCATTCCAGACTGGGAGGGATGTCCAATGCCTGGCTGCTTGTGTTCCTCTGGCCTGACCTGTTTATTTACATTTGTGTCTGGCTGTAACTCCTATCTGTGTTTTGGTGGGATATTGTGAGGTATTGATAGGGTGTTGGTGGGATATTGTGTGGGATTGCTGGGGTGTTAGTGGGATGTGAGGGATTGATGGGCAGTTGGTGGGATGTTGTGTGGCATGGAGTGTTGGTGGGATGTTTTGTGGGTTTGATGGGAATTTGCTGGGATGTGGTGAGGAATGGATTGGGTGTTGGTGAGAGGTTGTGTGGGATTGATGAGCTGTTTGTCGGATGTGTGGGATTGATGGGGTGTTGGTGGGATGTTGTGAGGGATTGATAGTGTGTTGGTGGGAGGTTGTATGGGAATTATTGGCTGTTGGTGGGATATGTGGGATTGTTAGGGAGTTGGTGGGATGTTGGTGTGATGTGTAGGATTGATTTGCTGTTGGTGGGGTTGTGTGGGATTCACGGGGTGTGGTGGGATGTTGTGTGAGATAGATGTGTTGTTTTTGGGATATGTGGGATTGATGGCGTTTTCATGTGATATTGTGAGAGATTGATGGGGTGTTGGTAGGATTGATGGGGTGTTGGTGAGATGTGTGGGGTTTATGCGGTGTTTAGGGATGTTGTGTGGGATTGATAGGCTGTTGGTTTGATGTGTTGAATTGATGGGGTGTTGGTGGGATGTTCTATGGGATTAATGGGGTTTGATGGGTTATATTGAGGGATTGATATTGTGTTGCAATGTTTGGATTTGAAGGGGTGTTGGTAGGATGTTGTGTGGAATTGATGTAATGTTGATGGGTTTTTGTGTAGGTTTGATGGGGTTTTGGTGGGATGTTGTGAGGGATTGATGTTGGTGTGATGAGTGGAATTGATGGGGTGTTGCTGGGATGTTGTGTGGGATTGATGGCGTGTTGGTGGGATGTTGAAAAGGATTGATGTATTGGTGGGATGTGTGGTATTGATGGGGTGTTGTTGGGGTTTTGGTGGGAGTGATGGGGTGTTGGTGGGATGTTGTGAGGTATTGATAGGGTGTTGGTAGGATGTGAGGGATTGATGGGGTGTCAGTGGGTTGTTGTGTGGGATTGATGGGGTGTTGGTGGGATGTTGTGAGGGATTGATGGGGTGTTGTTGGGATGTGTGGGATTGATTGGGTGTTGGTGGGATGTTGTGAGGGATTGATGGGGTGTTGGTGGGATGTTATGAGTGATTGATGGATTGTTGGTTTGATGTTTGGGATTGATGACGTGTTGGTGAGATACTGAGTGGGATGATGGGGTGTTGGTGGGATGTTGTGTGGGATTGATGGGGTTTTGGTGGGATGTCGTCAGGGATTGTTGAAGTTTTGGTGGGATGTGTGGGATTGATTGGGTGTTGGTGGGATGTTGTGTCAGATTCATGTAATGCTGGTGGGTTGTTGTGTGGGATTGATGGGGTTTTGTTGGGATGTTGTGAGGGATTGATGGGATGTTGGTGTGATGTGTAGGATTGATTTGCTGTTGGTGGGGTTGTGTGGGATTCACGGGGTGTGGTGGGATGTTGTGTGAGATAGATGTGTTGTTTTTGGGATATGTGGGATTGATGGCATTTTCATGTGATATTGTGAGAGATTGATGGGGTGTTGGTGGGATGAGTGGGGTTTATGCGGTTTTGGTGGGATATTGTGAGGGATTGATGGGATGTTGGTGGGATGTTGTGATGGACTGATGGGTTGTTGGTGTGATGTGTGGGATTTATGGGGTGTTGGTAGGATATTGTGAGGGATGATTGGGTGTTGATGAGATTTGTTGGATGTATGGGGTATTTGTGGGATTTTGTCAGGGATTGATAGTGTGTTGGTGGTATGTTTTGTGGGTTTCATTGGGATTTGCTGGGATGTTGTGAGGGATTGATGGGGTTTTGTTGGGATGTTGTGAGGGATTGATGGGATGTTGGTGTGATGTGTAGGATTGATTTGCTGTTGGTGGGGTTGTGTGGGATTCATGGGGTGTGGTGGGATGTTGTGTGAGATAGATGTGTTGTTTTTGGGATATGTGGGATTGATGGCATTTTCATGTGATATTGTAAGGGATTGATGGGGTGTTGGCAGGATGTTGTGAGCAATTGATGCGGTATTGGTAGGACGTTGTGTGGGTTTGATGGGATGTTGATGTGATGTGTGGAATTGATCGGGTGTTGGTGGTATGTTCTGGGATTGACAGGGTGTTGTTGGGATGTTGTGTGAGATTGATAGGCTGTTGGTGGGATGTTGTGTGGGATTGATGGACTTTTGGTGGGATAGTGAGATTGATGGGTTCTTGGTGGGAAGTTGTCAGGTATTGATGGAGTGTTGGTGGGATGTGATGTTGGATTGATGGGTTTTGTTGGGATGTTGTGAGGGATTGATGGGATGTTGGTGTGATGTGAAGGATTGATTTGCTGTTGGTGGGGTTGTGTGGGATTCATGGGGTGTGGTGGGATGTTGTGTGAGATAGATATGATGTTTTTGGGATATGTGGGATTGATGGCGTTTTCATGTGATATTGTGAGAGATTGATGGGGTGTTGGTAGGATTGATGGGGTGTTGGTGGGATATAGTATGGGATTGATTTGGTGTTGCTGGGATGTGAAACGAATTGATGGGGTGTTGGTGAGATGTGTGGGGTTTATGCGGTGTTCAGGGATGTTGTGTGGGATTGATAGGCTGTTGGTTTGATGTGTTGAATTGATGGGATGTTGGTGGGATGTTCTATGGGATTAATGGGGTTTTGATGGGTTATAGTGAGGGATTGATATTGTGTTGCAATGTTTGGATTTGAAGGGGTGTTGCTAGGATGTTGTGTGGAATTGATGTAATGTTGATGGGTTTTTGTGTAGGATTGATGGGGTTTTGCTGGGATGTTGTGAGGGATTGATGTTGGTGTGATGAGTGGAATTGATGGGGTGTTGCTGGGATGTTGTGTGGGATTGATGGCATGTTGGTGGGATGATGAAAAGGATTGATGTGTTGGGATGTGTGGTATTGATGGGATGTTGTTGGGGTGTTGGTGGGAGTGATGGGGTGTTGGTGGGATGTTGTGTGGGATTAATGGGATTTTGTGGGTATTTTGTGAGGGATTGATGGCGTGTTGGCGGGATACTGTGTAGGATTCATGGAATGTTGGTGGGATGTTGTGTGGGATTAATGGGGTTTTGGGGGTATTTTGTGTGCGATTGATGGAGTGTTGTTGGGAAGTTGTCTTGGATTGTTGGAGTGTTGGTGGGATGTTGTGAGCGATTGATAGTGTGTTGGTGGGACGTTGTGTGGGTTTGATGGGATGTTGGTGTGATGTGTGAAACTGATTGGGTGTTGGTGGTATGTAATGGGATTGATGGGGTGTTGTTGGGATGTTGTGTGGGGTTGATGGACTTTTGGTGGGATATGTGGGATTGATGGGGTGTTGGTGGGATGTTGTCAGGTATTGATGGAGTGTTGGTGGGATGTGTGGGATTGATTGGGTGTTGGTGGGATGTTGTGTCAGCTTCATGTAATGCTGGTGGGTTATTGTGTGGGATTGATGGGGTTTTGTTGGGATGTTGTGAGGGATTGATGGGATGTTGGTGTGATGTGTAGGATTGATTTGCTGTTGGTGGGGTTGTGTGGGATTCACGGGGTGTGGTGAGATGTTGTGTGAGATAGATGTATTGTTTTTGGGATATGTGGGATTGATGGTGTTTTCATGTGATATTGTGATAGATTGATGGGGTGTTGGTAGGATTGATGGGGTGTTGCTGGGATGTGAAACGAATTGATGGGTTGTTGGTGAGATGTGTGGAATTTATGTGGTGTTTAGGGATGTTGTGTGGGATTGATAGGCTGTTGGTTTGATGTGTTGGATTGATGGGATGTTGGTGGGATGTTCTATGGGATTATTGGGGTTTTGATGGGTTATAGTAAAGGATTGATATTGTGTTGGAATGTTTGGATTTGAAGGGTTGTTGGTAGGATGTGTGGAATTGATGTAATGTTGATGGGTTTTTGTTTAGGATTGATGGGGTGTTGGTGGGATGTTGTGAGGGATTGATGTTGGTGGGATGTGTGGTATTGATGGGGTGTTGTTGGGGTGTTGGTGGGAGTGATGGGGTGTTGGTGGGATGTTGTGAGGTATTGATAGGGTGTTGGTAGGATGTGAGGGATTGATGGGGTGTCAGTGGGTTGTTGTGTGGGATTGATGGGGTGTTGGTGGGATGTTGTGAGGGATTGATGGGGTGTTGTTGGGATGTGTGGGATTGATTGGGTGTTGGTGGGATGTTGTGAGGGATTGATGGGGTGTTGGTGGGATGTTATGAGTGATTGATGGATTGTTGGTTTGATGTTTGGGATTGATGACGTGTTGGTGAGATACTGAGTGGGATGATGGGGTGTTGGTGGGATGTTGTGTGGGATTGATGGGGTTTTGGTGGGATGTCGTCAGGGATTGTTGAAGTTTTGGTGGGATGTGTGGGATTGATTGGGTGTTGGTGGGATGTTGTGTCAGATTCATGTAATGCTGGTGGGTTGTTGTGTGGGATTGATGGGGTTTTGTTGGGATGTTGTGAGGGATTGATGGGATGTTGGTGTGATGTGTAGGATTGATTTGCTGTTGGTGGGGTTGTGTGGGATTCACGGGGTGTGGTGGGATGTTGTGTGAGATAGATGTGTTGTTTTTGGGATATGTGGGATTGATGGCATTTTCATGTGATATTGTGAGAGATTGATGGGGTGTTGGTGGGATGAGTGGGGTTTATGCGGTTTTGGTGGGATATTGTGAGGGATTGATGGGATGTTGGTGGGATGTTGTGATGGACTGATGGGTTGTTGGTGTGATGTGTGGGATTTATGGGGTGTTGGTAGGATATTGTGAGGGATGATTGGGTGTTGATGAGATTTGTTGGATGTATGGGGTATTTGTGGGATTTTGTCAGGGATTGATAGTGTGTTGGTGGTATGTTTTGTGGGTTTCATTGGGATTTGCTGGGATGTTGTGAGGGATTGATGGGGTTTTGTTGGGATGTTGTGAGGGATTGATGGGATGTTGGTGTGATGTGTAGGATTGATTTGCTGTTGGTGGGGTTGTGTGGGATTCATGGGGTGTGGTGGGATGTTGTGTGAGATAGATGTGTTGTTTTTGGGATATGTGGGATTGATGGCATTTTCATGTGATATTGTAAGGGATTGATGGGGTGTTGGCAGGATGTTGTGAGCAATTGATGCGGTATTGGTAGGACGTTGTGTGGGTTTGATGGGATGTTGATGTGATGTGTGGAATTGATCGGGTGTTGGTGGTATGTTCTGGGATTGACAGGGTGTTGTTGGGATGTTGTGTGAGATTGATAGGCTGTTGGTGGGATGTTGTGTGGGATTGATGGACTTTTGGTGGCATAGTGAGATTGATGGGTTCTTGGTGGGAAGTTGTCAGGTATTGATGGAGTGTTGGTGGGATGTGATGTTGGATTGATGGGGTTTTGTGGGATGTGTCAAATTGATGGGCTGTTTTTGGGATGTGTGTGATTGATGGGGTGTTGGTGGGAAGTTGTGTTGGATTGATAGGTAGTTGGTTGGATGTGTTGGATTAATAGGTTGTGGGATTTGCATGATTGATGAGGTGTTGGTTGGATGTTGTGTGGGATTAATGGGGTTTTGGTGGGTTGTAATGAGGGATTGATGGGATTTTTGGTGGGATGTTGTGTGAGATTGATGGGGTGTTGGTGGGATGTTGTGTGAGATAGATGTGTTGTTTTTGGGATATGTGGTATTGATGGCATTTTCATGTGATATTGTGAGGGATTGATGGGATGTTGGTGGAATTTGTGAGATGTATGAGATTGATTGGATTTTGGTGGGATGTTTTGTGGGATTGATGGGGTGTTGTTAGGATATTGTTTGGGATTGATGGGGTGTTGGTGGGATGTTGTGATGGACTGATGGATTGTTGGTGTGATGTGTGGGATGATGCGGTGTTGGTGGTATTTGTGGGATGTATGGGGTGTTGGTGTGATGTTGTCAGGGATTTATGGTGTGTTGGTGGTGTTTTGTTGGTTTCATTGGGATTTGCTGGAATGTTGTGAGGGATTGATGGGGTGTTGGTGGGTGGTTGTGTGGGATTGATGGGCCGTTGGTGCGATGTGTTGGATTGATGGTGTGTTTGTGGGATGTGTGAAATTGATTGGGTGTTGGTGGTATGTAATGGGATTGATGGGGTGTTGTTCGGATGTTGTGTTGGGTTGATGGACTTTTGGTGGGATATGTGGGATTGATGGGGTGTTGGTGGGATGTTATCAGGTATTGATGGAGTGTTGGTGAGAAGTTGTGTTGGATTGATGTAATGTTGGTGGGATGTTGTCAGGTATTGATGGAGTGTTGGTGGGATGTTGTGTGGGATTGATGTAATGTTTGTGGGTTGTGTTGGATTAATGGGGTTTTAGTGGGATGTTGTGTGGGATTGATGGGGTGTTGGTGGGTGGTTGTGTGGGATTGATGGGCCGTTGGTGCGATGTGTTGGATTGATGGTGTGTTTGTGGGATGTATGGAATTGATGTGGTGTTGGTGGGATGTAGTGGGGGATTAATGGAGTATTGGTGGGATGAGTTGAATTGATGGTGTGTTGGTGGGATACTGTGTGGGATTGATGGAACGTTGGTGGGATGTTGTGTGGGATTAATGGGGTTTTGTGTGTTGGCGGGATACAGTGTAGGATTCATGGAATGTTGGTGGGATACTGTGTGGGATTGATGGAACGTTGGTGGGATGTTGTGTGGGATTAATGGGGTTTTGTGTGTTGGCGGGATACAGTGTAGGATTCATGGAATGTTGGTGGGATGTTGTGTGGGATTAATGGGGTTTTGGGGGTATTTTGTGTGTGATTGATGGAGTATTGGTGGGAAATTGTCTTGGATTGTTGGAGTGTTGGTGGGATGTTGTGAGCGATTGATGGTGTGTTGGTGGGACGTTGTGTGGGTTTGATGGGATGTTGGTGTGATGTGTGAAATTGATTGGGTGTTGGTATGTAATGGGATTGATGGGGTGTTGGGATGTTGTGTGGGGTTGATGGACTTTTGGTGGGATATGTGGGATTGATGGGGTGTTGGTGGGATGTTGTCAGGTATTGATGGAGTGTTGGTGGGAAGTTGTGTTGGATTGATGTAATGTTGGTGGGATGTTGTCAGGTATTGATGGAGTGTTGGTGGGATGTTGTGTGGGATTGATGTAATGTTTGTGGGTTGTGTGGGATTAATGAGGTTTTAGTGGGATGTTGTGAGGGATTCATGGGGTGTTGGTGGGATGTGTGGGATTTATGGGGTGTTGGTGGTATGTTGTGTGGGATTGATGGGGTGTTGGTGGGTGGTTGTGTGGGATTGATGGGCCGTTGGTGTGATGTGTTGGATTGATGGTGTGTTTGTGGGATGTATGGAATTAATGTGGTGTTGGTGGGATGTAGTGGGGGATTAATGGAGTATTGGTGGGATGAGTTGGATTGATGGTGTGTTGGTGGGATACTGTGTGGGATTGATGGAACGTTGGTGGGATGTTGTGTGGGATTAATGGGGTTTTGTGGGTATTTTGTGAGGGATTGATGTCGTGTTGGCGGGATACTGTGTAGGATTCATGGAATGTTGGTGGTATGTTGTGTGGGATTAATGAGGTTTTGGGGGTATTTTGTGTGCGATTGATGGAGTGTTGGTGGGAAGTTGTCTTCGATTGTTGGAGTGTTGGTGGGATGTTGTGAGTGATTGATGGTGTTGGTGGGACATTGTGTGGGTTTGATGGGATGTTGGTGTGATGTGTGAAATTGATTGGGTGTTGGTGGTATGTAATGGGATTGATGGGGTGTTGTTGGGATGTTGTGTGGGGTTGATGGACTTTTGGTGGGATATGTGGGATTGATGGGGTGTTGGTGGGATGTTGTCAGATATTGATGGAGTGTTGGTGGGAAGTTGTGTTGGATTGATGTAATGTTGGTGGGATGTTGTCAGGTATTGATGGAGTGTTGGTGGGATGTTGTGTGGGATTGATGTAATGTTTGTAGGTTGTGTGGGATTAATGGGGTTTTAGTGGGATGTTGTGAGGGATTCATGGGGTGTTGGTGGGATGTGTGGGATTTATGGGGTGTTGGTGGTATGTTGTTTGAGATTGATGGGGTGTTGCTGTGATGTGTGGTGTTGATGAGGTGTTGGTGGGATGTGTGTGGGATTGATGTGTTGGTGGGATGTTGTGTGGGATTTATTGGGAATTGGTTTGAAGTTTGGGATTGATGGGTTGTTGGTGGTATGTTGTGTGGGATTGATGGGGTGTGAGTAGGATGTTATTTGAGACTGATGGGGTATGCTGAGATGTGTGGTGTTGATGAGGTGTTGGTGGGATGTGTGTGGGATTAATGTGTTGGTGGGAAGTTGTCTGGGATTATTGGGGTTTTGGTGGGATGTTGTGTGGGATTTATTGGGTATTGGTTTGATGTTTGGGCTTGATGGGTTGTTGGTGGGATGTTGTGAGGGATTCATGGGGTGTTGGTGAGATGTGTGGGATTTATGGGGTGTTGGTGGTATGTTGTTTGAGATTGATGGGGTGTTGCTGAGATGTGTGGTGTTGATGAGGTGTTGGTGGGATATGTGTGGGATTAATGTGTTGGTGGGATGTTGTCTGGGATTATTGGGGTGTTGGTGGGATGTTGTGTGGGATTGATGTAATATTGGTAGGTTATTGTGTGGGATTGATGGTGTTTTGGTGGGATGTTGTGTGGGATTTATTGGGTATTGGTTTGATGTTTGGGATTGATGAGTTGTTGGTGGGATGTTGTGAGGAATTGATGGAGTGTTGGTGGAATGTGTGGGATCGATGTACTGTTGGTGAATGTTTTGCAGGATTGATGGCGTTGTGTTGGATGTGTGGGTTTGAGGGGGTGTTGATGGGATGTTGTCGGGGATTGATGGAATATTGTTGGGATGTTGTGTGGGATTGTTTGGGTTTTGGTGGGATGTTGTGAGTGATTGATGCGGTGTTTGTGGACATTTTGTGGGTTCGATGGGATGTTGGTTGATGTGTGGGATTATGGGGTGTTGGTGGGATGTTGTGAGTTAATAATGGATTGTTAGTGGGATGTTTGGGATTGATGACGTGTTGGTGGGATACTGAGTGGGATTGATGGAGTGTTGGTGTGATGTGTGTGATTGATGGGCTGTTGGTGGTATATGTGGGATTGATGGTGTGTTTGTCGGATGTTGTGTGGGATTGATGGACTGTTGGTGGGTAATGTGGGATTGATGGCGTGTTGGTGGGAAGTTGTCAGGATTGATGGAATATTGGTGGGAGGTTGTGTGGGACTGATTGGGTTTTGTTGGGATGTTGTGAGCAATTGATGAGGTGTTGGTGGGACGTGGTGTGGGTTTGATGGGATATTGGTGGATGTGTGGAATTGATTGGGTGTTGGTGGTATGTTGTGGGATTGATGGGGCGTTGGTGGGATGTTGTGTTGGATTGATAGGTGGTTGGTGGGATGTTGTGTGGGATTGATGGACTGTTGGTGGGATATGTGGGATTGATGGGGTGTTGGTGGGATGTTGTGAATGATTGATTTGATGTTGATGGGATGTTGTGAGGGATGGATTGGGTGTGGTGGGATGTGTCGGATTGATGGGGTGTTGGTGGGATGTTGTGTGTGATTGATGGGCTGTTCATTGGATGAGTGAGATTGATGGGGTGTTGATAGGATGTTGTCAGGGATTGTTGGAATTTTGGTGGGATGTGTGGGATTGATTGGGTGTTGGTGGGTTGTTGTGTCAGATTCATGTAATGTTAGTGGGTTGTAGTGTGGGATTGATGGGGTTTTGTTGGGATATTTTGAGGGATTGATGGGATGTTGGTGTGATGCGTGGGATTGATGGGCTGTTGGTGGGATGTTATGTGAGATTGATGGGGTGTTGGTGGGATGTTGTGTGAGATAGATGTGCTGTTTTTGGGATATGTGGGATTGATGGCTTTTTCATGTGATATTGTGAGGGATTGATGGGGTGTTAGTGGGATGTTGTGATGGACTGATGGGTTGTTGGTGTGATGTTGTGTGTGATTGATGGGGTGTTGGTGGGATATTGTGTGGGATGATGGGTTGTTGGTAGGATTTGTGGGATGTATTGGGTGTTGGTGTGATGTTGTCGGATTGATTGTGTGTTGGTATGTTTTGTTGGTTTCATTGGGATTTGCTGGGATGTTGTGATGGATTGATGGAGTGTTGGTGGGATGTGTGGGATTAATGATGTGTTGGTGGGATGTTGTGTGGGATTAATGGGGTTTTGGGGATATTTTATGAGGGATTGATGTAATGTTGGTGGGATACTGTGTGGGATTGATGGAATGTTGGTGGGATGTTGTGTGGGATTAATGGAGGTTTGGGGGTATTTTATGTGGGATTGATGGAGTGTTGGTGGGAAGTTGTCTTGGATTGATGGGGTGTTGGTGAGATGTTGTGAGGGATTGATGGTGTGTTGGTGGGATGTGGTGTGGGTTTGGTGAGATGTTGGTGTGGTGTGTGGAATGGATTGAGTATCGGTGGTATGTAGTGGCATTGATGGGGTTTTGGTGGGATGTTGTGAGGGATTAATGGGGTGTTGGTGGTATGTTGTGTGGGATTGATGGGGTGTTGGTGCGGTGTTGTGTGGGATAGATGTGGTGTTGGTGGATATGATGTGGGATTGCTGGATTTTTAGTAGTATGTGTGGGGCTGATGGGTTGTTTTGGCATGTTGTGTGGGATTGATGGGGTTTTTGTAGGATGTAGTGAGGGATTGATCGGGTGTTGGTGGGATGTGTGGGATTGATGGAGTGTTGATGGTATGTGTGGGATTGATGGGGTGCTGATGGGATGTGTGGAAATAATGTGGTGTTGGTGGGATTGATGGGATGTTGCTGGGATGTTGTGTGGGATAGATTGGGTGTTGGTGGGATATTGTGTGGGATTGCTGGGGTGTTAGTGGGATGTTTGGAATTGAAGGGGGGTTTGTGGGATGTTGTGAGGGATTGATAGGGTGTTTGAGGGATGTTGTGTTGGATTGATGGGTGATGGTGAAATGTGAGGGATTGATGGGGTGTTAGTGGAATGTGTGGCATTGATGGGGAGTTGGTGGGATGTGAGGAATTGAAGGGGAGTGTGTGGGATGTTGTGAGGTATTGGTAGGGTTTTGGTGGGATGTTTTGTGGGATTGATGGGTGAATGTGAGATGTGAGGGATTGATGGTGTGTTGGTGGGAAATTGTCTTGGATTTATGGGGTGTTGTTAGGATGTTGAGTGAGATTTATTTTGGTGTTTGTGGGATGTGTGTGAATGATGTGGTGTTGGTGGGCTGATGTGTGGTATTGGTGGGGTGTGGGAGGGAATTTCGCTTGGATTAATGGGGTGTTAGGATGTTATGTGTGATTGATTGGGTGCTGGTGGGATGTTGTGTGCTAATGACGTGGTGTTGGTGTTATTTGTAGGATTGATGGTGGTGTTGGTGGGCTGATATGTGGGATTGATGGTGTGTTGGTGGGGTGTTGAGTGGGATAGATGGAGTGTTGGTGGGATGTGATGTGGGATAGATGGGGTTTTGGTGGAATGTGAGAGTTTGATGGTGTGTTGGTGGGAGGTTGTGTGGGTTTGATAGGATGTTGGTTGGATGTGTTGGATTGCTGGTGTGTTAGTGGGATGTGTGGGACTGATCAGGTGTTGTGGGATATTTTTTGAGATTAATGGGGTGTTGGTGGGAAATTGTGTGACATTGATGTTGAGTTGGTGTGATGTGATCGTTTGATCAGTTGTTGGTAGGTATTATGAGGGATTGATGGGGTGTTGGTGTGATGTGTGAGATTGATGGGTTTTTGGTGGAATGTGAGGGATTGATTGGGTGTTGGTGGGATGTGTGGAATTGATGGACTTTTGGAGGGTTGTGTTGGATTGTTGGGGTGTTGGTTGAATGTTGTGTAGAATTGATGGGGTGTTGGTGGGATGTTGTGAGGGATTAATGGTTTATGGTGGGATGTGTGGTATTGATGGCATGTTGGTGGGATGTGTGGGTTTGATGGAGTATTGTTGGGCAATTTTGTGGGGGATTGATGGAATGTTGGTGGAAGTTATGTGTGATTGATGGGGTGTTTGGTGGGATGTTGTGTAGTATTGATGGGGTGTTGGTGGGAAGTTGTGAGTGATTGGTGGGTTGTTGGTGGAATGTGAAGGATTGATTGGGTGTTGGTGGGATGTTGTGTGGGATTGATGGGGTGTTGAAGGGTTGTTTGTGTGGAATTAATGGGGTTTTGGTGGGATGTGAGGGATTGATGCTGTGCTGGTGGGAGTTTGTGTGGGTTTGATAGGCTGTTGGTGGGATGTGTTGGATTGCTGGTGTGTTAGTGGGATGTGTGGGACTCTTGAGGTGTTTTTGGGATTTTGTGGGATTGATGGGATTTTTGTGGGATGTAGCGAGTGATTGATCGGGTGTTTGTGGGATGTGTGGGATTGATGTGGTTTGGTGGGATTGATGGGATTTTGATGAGATGTGGTGTGGGATTGATGTGGTGTTGGTGAGATGTATGGTGTTGGTGGGGTGTTGGTAGGATGTGTGTGCGATTGATGGGGTCTTGGTAGAATGTTGTGAGGGATTAATGGGGTGTTGGTGGGATGTTCTGTGGGATTGATGGGTAATGGTGAGATTTGAGGGATTGATTGTGTGTTGGTGGGAAGTTGTCTTGGATTACTGGGGTGTTGTTAGTATGTTATGTGAGATTGATTGGGTTTTGGGGGGATTTTGTGTGTGAATGATGTCGTGTTGATGAGATGTGTGAAATTGATGAGGTGTTGGGAGTATGTGTAGGATTGATGGGGTGTTGGTGGGCTGATGTGTGGGATTGAAGGGATGTGGGTGGGAATTTTTCTTGGATTAATGGGGTGTTGTTAGGATGTTGTGTGTGATTGATTTGGTACTGGTGGGATGTTGTTTGTGAATGATGGGTTGTTGGTGGTATTTGTAAGATTAATGGTATGTTGGTGGGCTGATATATAGGATTGATGGGGTGTTGGTGGGGTGTTGTGTGGGACAGATGGAGTGTTGGTGGGGTGTTGTGTGGGATAGATGTGGTGTTGGTGGGATGTGATGTGGGATTGATGGTGTTTTGGTGGGAAGTGAGGAATTGATGGTGCGTTGTTGGGAGTTTGTGTGAGTTTGATAGGCTGTTGGTGGGATGTGTTGGATTGCTGGGGTGTTAATAGGATGTGTGGGACTGCTGGGGTGTTTTTGGGATGTTGTGTGGGTTGTAACGTGGGATTGATCAGGTGTTGGTGGGATGGATGGAGAATTGGTGGTATGTGTGGGATTAATGGGGTACTGATGGAATGTGTGGGATTGACGTGGTGTTGGTGAGATTGATGCGATGTTGATGAGATGTGTGGGATTGATGTGGTGTTGGTGAGATGTGTGGTGTTGGTGTGGTGTTGGTAGGATGCGTGAACAATTGATGGGGTGTTAGTAGGATGTTGTGAGGGATTAATGGGGTTTTGGTGGAATGTGTGGAATCAAAAGGGTGTTTCTGGGATGTTGTGAGGGATTGATAGGGTGTGGTATGTTCTGTGGGATTGATGGGTGATGATGAGACATGAGGGATTGATGGCGTGTTGGTGGGAAGTTGTTTTGGATTACTGGGGTGTTGGTGGGATGTTGTCCTGGATTAATGGGGTGTTGGTAGGATGTTGTGTGAGATTTATTGGGTTTTGGGAGGATTTTGTGTGTGAATGATGTGGTGTTGGTGGGATGTTGTGTGGGATTGATGGGGTGTTGGTGGGATGTTGTGTTGGATTCATAGGTTGTTGGTGGTATTTGTAGGATTGGTGGGATGTTTTGTGGGATAGATTTGGTGTTGGTGGATTGTGATGTGGGATTGATGTGGGTTTGGTGGGATGAGAGGGATTTATGGTGTGTTGGTGGGAGGTAGTTGGTATTGATGGGCTGTTGGTGGGATGTGTTGGATTCTTGGGGTGTTGGTTGGCAGATGGGTGGGATTGATGGGATGTTGGTGGGAAGTGGTGTGGGATTAATGGGGTGTTGGTGGTATGTTTTGTGGGATTGATGGGCTGTTGGTGAGATCTGTAGGGTTGTTGGGGTGCTGGTTGAATATGTGGAATTTAAGGGGTGTTGTGGGATGTTGTGAGTGATTTAATAGGGTGAAAGTGGGGTGTTGTGTTGTATTGATGGGGTTTTGGTGGGATGTTGTGTGGGATTGATGGGCTGTTGGTAGGATGTTGTGTGGGATTGATGGGCTGTTGGTGGGTTGTGTGGAATTGAAGGTGTGTTTGTTGGATGTTGTGAGGGATTGATAGGCTGTTGGTGGGATGTTGATTTGGATTCATGGTCGATTGTGAGATGTGAGGGATTGATGGAGTGTTGGTGCAAAGTTGTCTTGGATTAATGGAGTGTTGTGGGGATGTTGTGTGGGATTAATAGGGTTTTGATGGGTTGTAGTGAGGGATTGATTTGGTGTTGTTGCCATGTTTGGAATTGATGGGGTGTTGGTTGTATTGATGTAATATTGGTAGGTTTTTATGTGAGATTGATTGGGTGTTGGTGGGATGTTGTGTGTGATTGATGGGGTGTTAGTGGTATTTGTAGGATTGATGGGGTGTTGGTGGGCTGCTCTGTGGGACTGATAGGGTGTGGGAGGGAATTTTTCTTGGATTGATGGGGTGTTGATGGGATGTGTGGGATAGATGTGGTATTGGTGGGATGTGATGTGGGATTTATAGGGTTTTGGTGGGATGTGAGGGATTGATGGTGTGTTGGTTGGAGTTTGTGTAGATTTGATAGGCTGTTGGTGGGATGTGTTGGATTGCTGGTGTGTTAGTGGGATGTGTGGGACTGATCAGGTGTTGTGGGATATTTTTTGAGATTAATGGGGTGTTGGTGGGAAATTGTGTGACATTGATGTTGAGTTGGTGTGATGTGATCGTTTGATCAGTTGTTGGTAGGTATTATGAGGGATTGATGGGGTGTTGGTGTGGATGTGTGAGATTGATGGGTTTTTGGTGGAATGTGAGGGATTGATTGGGTGTTGGTGGGATGTGTGGAATTGATGGACTTTTGGAGGGTTGTGTTGGATTGTTGGGGTGTTGGTTGGATGTTGTGTAGAATTGATGGGGTGTTGGTGGGATGTTGTGAGGGATTAATGGTTTATGGTGGGATGTGTGGTATTGATGGCATGTTGGTGGAATGTGTGGGTTTGATGGAGTATTGTTGGGCAATTTTGTGGGGGATTGATGGAATGTTGGTGGAAGTTATGTGTGATTGATGGGGTGTTTGGTGGGATGTTGTGTAGTATTGATGGGGTGTTGGTGGGAAGTTGTGAGTGATTGGTGGGTTGTTGGTGGAATGTGAAGGATTGATTGGGTGTTGGTGGGATGTTGTGTGGGATTGATGGGGTGTTGAAGGGTTGTTTGTGTGGAATTAATGGGGTTTTGGTGGGATGTGAGGGATTGATGCTGTGCTGGTGGGAGTTTGTGTGGGTTTGATAGGCTGTTGGTGGGATGTGTTGGATTGCTGGTGTGTTAGTGGGATGTGTGGGACTGATCGTGTGTTGTGGGATATTTTTCAAGATTAATGGGGTGTTGGTGGGATGTTATGTGACATTGATGTTGAGTTGGTGTGATGTGATCGTTTGATCGGTTGTTGGTAGGTATTATGAGGGATTGATGGGTGTTGGTGTGATGTTGTGTGAGATTGATGGGTTGTTGGTGGAATGTGAGGGATTGATTGGGTGTTGGTGGGATGTTGTGTGGAATTGATGGGGTGTTTGTGGGTTGTTTGTGTGGGATTAATGGAGTTTTGGTGGGATGATGTCTTGGATTGATAGGGTGTTTGTGGGATGTGCGGAATTGATGGACTTTTGGAGGGTTGTTGTGTTGGATTGTTGGGATTTGGTTGAATGTTGTGTGGAATTGATGGGGTGTTGGTGGGATGTGTGGGTTTGATGGAGTATTGTTGGGCAATTTTGTGTGGAATTGATGGAATGTTGGTGGGATGTTATGTGGGATTGATCGGGTGTTTGGTGGGATGTTGTGTAGTATTGATGGGGTGTTGGTGGGAAGTCGTGAGTGATTGGTGGGTTGTTGGTGAGATGTGATGGATCGATGGAGTGTTGGTGGTATGTTGTGTGGGATCGATGGGGTGTTGTGGGATGTTGTGAGTGATCAATGAGGTGTTGGTGGAATGTTGTTTGGGATTGATGGGGTGTTTGTGGGATATTGTGTGGGATAGATGGGGTGATGGTGGAATGTGTGGTATAGATTTTGTGTTGGTTCGACGTGTGGGATTGATGGGATGTTGGTGGGATGTTGTTAGGGATTGATGGGGTGTTGTTTGGCACAGAATTCTTGCTGAGATCTGAGGCAGATAATCCTGAATGGTATGTTGAACAACTGGACGCTCTGATTGACCTGAGCCTTCTTTCTCTACTTGTTCTCTCAGGTGTGATTGGAGCAAATCTGAAGATCACTGGATTTCTGCCTGGTGCTGTGACCAATATTTTTCTTTCTGTCATTTTCAGGGAAGTAGATGATTCTCATGATTCTGCTGGTTGGAGAATCCTCTAAACAAATTGCCTTTTGTGTTTCCTAAAACTCAGACTGGTTGTCAATTGCTTTGAGATCATCTGAGGATGAACAAGGATACAACATAAACGTACTTGTTTAAGCCAACAACAGAGCAGTGACACAATAGCTCAGCTCATGGAGCTGATGCCTCACCTCCAGTGACCTGGGTTCAAATCTGATGGTGCTGACTGCGTAGAGTTTCCATGTTTTCTCTGTAATTCTGCAGGTGTCCTCCCACCTCCCACAGATGTGCGGATCAGCCACTATGAATTGTCCCCGGTATTGGGTCGGGGCTAGAATGTGGAGGGGGGGGGGGGCGAGTTGACTGGAACGCGAGGAGAATAAAAGGGTTTATTTGGACTCACACAGTGGGTTAAGGGCTTGCTTCTCTGCTGTGTGACACTTACTCTATGCTTTCAATTCTGGGTTCAAGAACACTTTCTTTCTAACAGTTTTCAGGCTCTCGAACCAACTCTTGGTACAGGGACTGTTCAGGGACTGTTCCAACACCACTAAATGACTGTCTGCACTTTACTGCATTACCCTTTCTTGCACCAAGGTATCTGTGAATATGTATAACCAATACTTTCTGTGCATTTATTATCTTGTTAATTCAATTTATTATTTAGTTTGTTGTATTTTTTACAAAGTACCTGTTGGGCTGCATCTTGTAGGAATTTTGATGTGTGTGTACATTGTACATTGTGTCTGACAATAAACTCATTGTCATTAACTTCAAGGGGAAGCCAGGAGCACACTCGCCCACAAATTTCGTGACAGTATAAACTCCCTAAAGTGTGGTGCCAGGGAGGAATTCACCCACCTCTCAGACCAGCTCCTATCCTTCCCCTCATCTCCCAGCTCCTGCCCATGACTGGAGTTTGAACTCTGGTGTCTGTAAGAAGCCGACCCTAAACGAGAAGTTCAAGGGAAGTGCAGGAATTGTGATGCATTGGGTCTGCGCCCAGTTATTGTTTGAAGCAGTGTGGATGCGGCAGCGTGTTTAGAATCAGGTGAATTCTGCTCCATTGACTTCTGTGCTGACCTTCTTCCAGTCCTGTGACTAATCTTACCATTAGCTGTTCTTTAGATGCTGCTGTATAAACCCCGTAGACAGGACGATGATTCATACTATTGATTTATAGATTACCAAGTGGCCTTTTACTGACAGTCATAGACACAACTCAAACAATGACAATTACCACTTTTATCCTTCTTTCATGGCTATTGTACAGATGCAATAACCACAGGACTGAGGCTGGGTGGTGGGGGGTAGAGAGTATTTCAAGACTCTCACAGCATCGAGCACAGCTGCAGATGTATGAAGTCACAGGCACTCCTTGAAGGAACTCTTGCTGTAATATTGTAGGCCAAGGCCAGAATGCAGTAAGTCAGAGGCGTGCAGTGATATGGAGGTCTGGTATGCTTTTTGGTGCACTTTCTGTCGCTGTGAATCCAGCCATTACGAACTCGGCACTGTGGGGATGGATGCACAGAGCCCTCATCCTCAAACCCCCCCACCGTGTATGCAGTGTGGAATCACAAGTGTGAAGGAGAGGGAGTGGAGCAGGTTTATTGATGCTGGGCTAGATATCCCTGCCTGTTTGCAAAGGAGGTGTTCTGTAGTTTTTTGTAGTGCTTGGAATGAAGGATTTTAATGCACACAGTAGTGTGATTTACTTGTGCTTTGAATGCTGGTCATCATCCAGCTTGCAGTAAAAAGTTAATGCTTCTCCCGGAGGGGCTGACATGGCCCAAGGTGACACTGGTCAATGCTGAGCTTGGAGGAGGATGATTGGAGTCTGATGCATGCTCTCCCACCCTTTACCTGTGGTGAAAGAAGGCCTAGTAGTGACCATTTGCAGGGATTGCAGGCTTTTCCTCACCATGGGATGCTCTGACATCTGCCCAGCTCTGATGGACTGTCCCCTCAGTCTATCCCTGTGGTGAAGCGCCACGTGATTTCTGCCACTCTGTCCGTATCACACCTGTATTGGCTCCTGACTGATCTCACTGCTGCGCTTTCCACCAGCCTCTGCATGCATGTGTGTCAGGTGCATGGAGAATCAAGGCAGAAATTACCTCAGGATAAAAACAATCAACATTGCATCCCTGAACTGAAACTTGGGGCATGAAAGCTGGACAGATCCCCCATTCACTGCACATCACGGGGGAAGGCTGTGATTGCCACAGGGAGCTGAGTCCCTTAAGGAGGAATACAGATGGTTCATTCTTCCCAGACAGCAGCGATATCCTTCCTGGTAATAATGCCTGAGTGTTTCCCCACATGGTGTTATCACCAGGGTTGGCATCATCCAGTGCAGTAACTCACGGTGCCACCACACCCCACTCCCAAACCTCCTCCCATACCAGAATCCTTAGTAATGTTTTTTGTTACTTATGGATCACTGAATGTAATGGCAATAGTAGTAAACAACCAGCAAAATTAAAATTACACATTTAAATTAAAATATTATACACACAGCAGCAATGAAAACAACAGCGCTTGCTTGTAGCGCTTGCGGACGAAACCCCGTGATTCAAAGCATCGTTGTCATTGGGTAATAACGGCAGCTCTGACTGGAGGTTCAAAAAGTAAATCAGCATTGATACATGTAAGCTGGACTTACAAAAAATGTTTTTGTTGTTATAAATAACTATAAGGATATTTTTATAAAAAAATTTAATACATTTTTGCTGAAACTGCACAGAAATTTTATACACAGTCATTTTGGTGTCACCCCCCCACCCCAATGGTGATGCCAGTAGCCCCAGAGGTGGGTTACAGACAGCAAACCTTTCACATGGAGAGAACAGGAGGGGTAAGACAGGGAACCAGTTACATTTAACAGAACTGCGGAAACCAACAGCAAGAGTTCACCAATAGCAGCAATGAACTTACCAGCATGAGTAAAGCGAGCACTGCTGTGTGCAGTGTGTTGGTCTGACCTTGTAATGGGACTACAATATAAACATAGCCCATTGTCTAATGCAGTGCCTAGAATAAACTGATGGCTGTGAAGCATGTTATGTAATATAATGGTTTAGGAGGGTGCAGGCTGTTGGTTATTTCAACATTATATTCATAGGCTTAGTTCCAGTGGCACTGCAGGGGTAAGTTGATGGACGATGTCACAAGGTTGAAGGTATTCTGCACATTGCACATTCTGTGACACAATCTAATGCACTGCGGTTCTGCTATGAGTAACTGGCTGGGGAGAGGAGCAACCCTTCAGTGCCTGACAACAAATGGGCCCTCTGCCCAGCTCACCGATGGAGGGAGGGGAGCGAGTCGTTCGGCTGTGCCAGTGATCTGATTGGCAGGGCATCTGGGAAGTGGAAAGTTCCTCGCGAAGACCCTGATTCTGTTGTCCAGGAGTGAAATATTTTTTCCCACCATTGACATGGGAAATCCTGTCAACCTCTTCGGGCTGCGTTTGTGCTGCGGCACGATGCACGGACCCCAGGGTGGATCTCAACTCGGCAACTGTGAGAGCCTGCTTGGCTGTCATTGGTGAACCCATTTCCAGATGTACCCCAGTGTTACACAGTAACAGACCTATCCCCACCAGTACTGTACCCCAGTGTTACACAGTGACAGACACAACCTCACCCGTACTATACCCTGATGTTACACAGTGACTGACCTATCCCCACCAGTACTGAAATCCAGTAGTACACAGTGACAGACCTGTCCCCACCAGTACTGTACCCGGGTGTTACACAGTGACAGACCCATCCCCACCAGTACTGTACCCTGGTGTTGTACAGTGACAGACCCGTCCCCACTGGTACTGAACCCTGGTGTTATACAGTGACAGATCCATCCCCACCAGTACAGTACCCTGAGTTATACAGTTACAGACCTATCCCCATTTGTACTGTACCCCGGTGTTATACAGTGACAGACTGAACCCTTCAGTAAGCTCGTTCTCATCCACCCCCCCTCCCCCCCACCCCCCAGCCTGTCCAGTAGGGAGCTCCCACTTTTATCCCACTGTCTGTGTATTGACTCAGAGCCCTTGAGCTCTTTATTGGAGTTGGGAAAGTGGATGTTCACATCAGGTTGTTTCCCTTGCCTGTTTCTCAGCATTCGTGTGTTGTCACAGCTCTTCAGTAGCAAGCAATATCCCCCCTGAAGGAAGGCAGGTTATTATCCCTTTCAACAATGCCTCTACTAAATTCATTCAGGAACTTTGCATTTGAATGTAGAATATATAAATTTTTCATCCAACCTAAAGCATTTAGTATTTTGTTCTTCAGTTAGCATATTCCAGAGGACATCTGTTTAAGGTGAGGGGAGCAAAGTTTCCAGAAGATGTCAGGGGAAAGTTTTTGATGGAGGCGAGTACAATAGGGACATTTACAAGACTCAGATGTGCAAATGGATGAAAGAAAAATAGAGGTATATTGGTGTGAGGTTGAGAAGGTTTAGATTGTTGAGTATGTTTATGTAGGTCAGCACAACATCGTGGGCGAAGGGCCTGCAGTGTGCTGTTATGTTCTATGTTAGGAAGTAATTGTCATCTCTGCTAATAATAAAGTAATCCCACTCCCCTCTGGTTTTCCCACACTCCTGTTCGGCTCTGAATCATGGGTCCTTTACCGGCATCACCTACGGCTCCTAGAACGCTTCCACCAGCGTTGTCTCCGCTCCATCATCAACATTCATTGGAGCGACTTCATCTCCAACATCAAAGTACTCGAGATGGCAGAGGCCGACAGCATCGAATCCACTCTGCTGAAGATCCAACTGCGCTGGGTAGGTCACGTCTCCAGAATGGAGGACCATCGCCTTCCCAAGATCGTGTTCTATGGCGAGCTCTCCACTGGCCACCGAGACAGAGGTGCACCAAAGAAGAGGTACAAGGACTGCCTAAAGAAAGCTCTTGGTGCCTGCCACATTGACCACCGCCAGTGGGCTGATATCGCCTCCAACTGTGCATCTTGGCGCCTCACAGTTCGGCGGGCAGCAACCTCCTTGGAAGAAGACCGCAGAGCCCACCTCACTGACAAAAGACAAAGGAGGAAAAACCCAACACCCAACCCCAACCAACCAATTTTCCCTTGCATCCGCTGCAACCGTGTCTGCCTGTCCCGCATCGGACTTGTCAGCCACAAACGAGCCTGCAGCTGACGTGGATATTACCCCTCCATAAATCTTCATCCGCGAAGCCAAGCCAAAGAAAGAATTCCCACATTCTCATCACCTCCCTCAACCCTACCCTCGCCTACACACCGGGGACAATTTAAAGTGGTCACTTGATAAATGATGTGCAATTTTTTTAAAAACAGATTTACAGCTCTAAAAGAATGGACTGAATAGTGTCATAAATAGTCAGCAATAACTCTTTGGGGCATGAAATTGAGAACACTAATTTCCTGGAAGTGGTCTACTAAAAGGCCAGCTTGGATTCCAAAGGGAAAAGAACACATTCAGATGCGTCAGGGACCAAACTGTGGTCACCTGTTATAAATACCAAACGAAAGGTGCAACTCTGGTTTGAGCTGGTGCTTGGATTTAGGCATTTGGAATGTTCTGGTAGAACCATGTGGCAACCAACCAATTTTCCCTTATAACCACTGCCCGTCCCGCATCGGACTTGTCAGCCACAAACAAGCCTGCAGCTGACGTGGACATTACCCCTCCATAAATCTTCATCCGTGAAGCGAAGCCAAAGAAAGAGAACTGTTGTGGAGCAGATTTGATGATGTTTGTCAAATTTCAAGCAACCCGTTCAGCCAAGGACGTGGAAATGGAAGCATCTAGAAACTTTGCAGTGTTTCCACCCTGTTATTTCTGAGTGCGATCCCACTGAGCGGCGATTTTATTTTCTGGCATCCTCAGATCATTTGGATGTCTTTCCATCTGTAGGGAAGTGGAACGTCGACCCCGTGTTGAGACACATCGTTAACTGCAATGAAGTGCTGCGTTCTAGCTCCAACTTGGGCACTGTTCTCCAAAGCAAAAGGGCAATATGTTTTATATTAAGAGCACAATAATCAGAGGGGTGGCTTTGTGCTTCAATATGAGAGCATTGCCATGGTGATGCAGGAGGGTTGCAAGCCACGGGGTTGTCTGTTCTTTGGGGACTGTGGTGCATTGGAACTCAGAGCAGTTAGTTAGAGAGAGAGAGAGACAGCATGGAAACAGACCCTTTGACCCATCAACTCCATGCTGATTCTCTCCAAATGCCATGGTTGAAGTAGAAACACAATGCTGGAGAAACTTAGCAGATCAAACAGTGTAGTTTATGAGCAAAGATAAAGGTACATATCCAACATTCCGGGCTTGAACCCTTCATTAAGGTATGAACAAAATGTAGGCAGGCGCCTGAACAAAATGGTGGGGGGAGGGGCACAGTCCCACAGGCAGGAAGAAATAGGTGGATAAGGCGGGGACGGCCCAGCAGCAAACAGGGGGAGGGGAGACGTCTCTGTGAATGGAGAGGGAAAGGGATGGAGAGCTGGAGAAAAGAGATGGGGATGGGGAGGGGACGGAGAATGGGGAGTGGGCTACAGAAACCAGAAAAGTTGGAGTTAATGCTGTCCATTTGGAGAGTGCTCGGACAGAATATTCAGTGTAGCTCTTTCAATTTGCGGGTGGCCTTGGTTTCAGATAGAAAATTAGGTGGTGTTCCTCCAATTTATGTTGATGGAATATTAGCTCTCCACCCCTTTTCCTCCTCATTCCCAGAGTCATCCTCCTCCCCCTGTTTGCTGCTGTGCCCTCCCTCCCTTATCCACCTATTGTGGGACCGTGCCCCTTCCCCCATCGTTTTGTTTGGGGGCCTGACAACATTCTTCCATACCTTGATGGAGGGCTCAATCCCGAAACATTGGTTTTGCATCTTTATCTTTACTGTATAAAGGGCACAGTTTGACCTGCTGATTTTCTCCAGTGTTGTGTTTTTACTTGAAACTAATCCCAGCCAGACACATTTTATTTTCCCCATATTCCCATGAACTCCCTTTGGATTTGACCATCAAGGACAATTTACTGGGGCCAACTTATCAACCAAGCTTCATGCCTTTGAGGTGTGTGAGGAGAGTGGAGCACCTGATCGCAGGAAGAAAGTGCAGACTCCACACAGACAGCATGGCATCAGCAACAAACCAGGGAAATTTTACCATGAGAGATGATGGTCCTTGGGATGCTGGTGAGAGTAGGAATCATTTGTTTCTATGGATTCCCTTTTAACCCTTAATGAGGCTGTGAGAATGTCTGTGCCTCACTGCTGGTCCAGGCCTTTTCAAGTTTATCATCCAATTGCATGAGTACAACCCATAGAGAAGGTGTAAGGCCAGTGCCTGTTTCCTAGGGTGGGAGTAGCAAACATCAAAGGGCATTAGTACAAAGTGAAGGGAGGGAAATTTCGGGGAGACATCAGGAGTAGGTTTTTTTTAAACAGAGTTGCAAGTGCCTGGAATGCATTGCCCAGGGTGGGAGTAGCAAACACCAGAGGGCATTGGTACAAAGTGAAGGGAGGGAGGTTTCAGGGAGATATCAGGGTAGGTTTTGTTTACTCAGAGTTGCAAGTGCCTGGAGTGCATTGCCCAGGGTGGTGGTGGAGGTTGAAACATTAGGGTCATTTAAGAATCTCTTAGACAGGCAAATAGATGGAAGAAAAATAGAGGGGTACGAGGAAGGAATGGCTATATAGTCAATCAGTCATCATCTTTATCTTTGCACTCAGTCTAATGAAGCATTTGTGCCCTCCCTTCAAGGCAAGTACTGGTATTTCTCTCCTTTAAAAAAGGGGTTTATCACTTTACCCAATGCTTCAGATGTGACAGAACCTGGCATATGCAGAACTGATTCCTGCATTGGCAGGAGTAGGCCACTCAGCCCCTTGAGCGCACCCCATCATTCTATAGCAGCAGTGGCCAAACTGTGGCGCACGAGCCACATGTGGCTCTTTAACATGCAATGTGTGGCTCGTGAAAATATGTTGGCTGAAACAGGAATCATATGAGCCAGTGCTCACAGTGGCGGCGTTATTGTGGTGGCCTGTGATTGCGTGATTGTGGCCCATGTGGCTGGGTGAAGTCATGAGTGAGATGCAGGCCGCCCGCCCTCCGGAACTCCCGACGGCCCAACCATGGACTCTCACTGAGGCTCCGGCGACTCGGCCATCCAAGCTCCTGACACCCCAATCGCAGACTGACCACCCAGTCCCAGCGCCCCAAATCTGATGTCCCGAACGATGCAAGTACTTACCGTGGCCAAAAATAGTGTGCGTGTAATAGTCAACCCCTTAAATTTTACCCTAAAAATTGGTCCACAAAATTTGACTATTACACCTGTATATAGGGTATGTGTACTCTTTGATTATTGAAACTATACAAATTAGCAGTTTTAAAACTGCTTACATTCATAATTTCTTACAAGATAGTGATTCCCAAATATTGAAATTGTCCTTTCACTATTTTAAACAGAAATTTAGAATACATAGAAAGAGATCCTTTAAAAGGTAAAAGTTCACTTTTGTGTAAGTTTATTTTATAGCCCAAAAATTGTCCAAACTGAGCAAACCTAATTGATATATTTGGTATAGAAACCTTCAGATTTGAAATAAAAAGCAGTAATTGTAAGGTAAAACATCATGAGATGGGAATGTGTAAGGAGTTACCCTGTGCGGGGCTGTAACAAGATGTGAATGCATCCTTGTACTTACAAGATAAGAGAGACATTGATGGATTGAGAGGCAGGAAGCTAGCAGGGAAAGGATAGCAACAGTTTTAGTCATTGGACAAGTAATGATATGATGATGTTCTAAGCACGTATCCAAGGGTATAAAAAATCACCATTTTGCTGATAACGGCAGAATGCATTCTCCGACTAACATTGTTAGTCGCAAGTGTTACAATCCGGTAATAAAGAACAAAGAACCCTGATTTCGACTCAGTCTGGTGTTTGTCTCACTCATTCATGAACAAAGCAGACCTAACATAACTCGTCAGCAAAGAGAGATACTTTATGTTCAATTCGGTTTCTGATTAATCCTTTGAATTCTCTACATTGTCGAAGGGCTACTCCTCTAGTATTATATCAAACAGTAAAGGACTTCATGTTCATCTAGTGAAAGAACACATTTTGTAGTCTGACTTAATCAAATTAAAATATTATAATCATGAAAAGGACATCACTTTCGATAACATTGATTTGATATATTAATTCGATTAAAGTGAACATTCTACCTAAATTTTTGTACCTTTTTCAAGCCTTACCAATTTACATTCCAAAATCCTTTTTTAATTCATTAGATTTGATCATTTCTTTATATATGTGGCAGTGAAAACAACTTCGTATAAGTAAAGCCCATCTTCAGAAAACTGCTAGGAATGGAGGATTGGCACTTCCAACTTTGTGATTTTATTACCGGGCGATTAATAGACATAGTTTACTTTTATTTTTAGAATTTGATAAATTAGCAAGTTGTCCTTCTTGGGCAGAATTAGAACTGAACGTTTTTAAGAAATCGTCTATGTGGGAAATTTTATGTTCCACTTTACCCTTTTCATTTACTGAATTGACACATAATCCAATAATGAGATTTAGAATGAGAATATGGGCTGAATTTTGGAATTTTTTGATTATAATAATTTTTCTCTTCCTAGTTCTGTTACAGATAACCATTTATTCCTTCATTCATTGTTAAGATGAAGGCTTTAAGGAATGATACAGATTTGGGGTTAAAAATTTTAAAGATTTATTTATTCTAAATAACTTTGCTTCATTGAACAATTGCCAGTTAAATTTAAGATCTCTAATAGACATTTTTAAGATATTTGCAAGTTAGGTATTTTGTTTAGTCTCAATTGAATGTTTTTCCTCGAATTGTAGATTTAAATATTCTGGATTTATTTTTTGATCTACAATTTTTTCACAGTGGATTGATATCATGTATTTATATTGATCTATTGGATTTAAGACTAGCCCCAATGGCTAAGATTACAATTAAATGGATGCGTGATTTAATATAACTTTTTCAGATGAAGATTGCTATCCACTCTCAGTTTGATCAATGAGTCTTCATTCTGTGCATGGCACTGTTTATTACAATTTAAGGTGATACACAGAATACACATTTCTAAACTCAAATTAGCCCATTCCTATGTGGATGTTGATCCATTTTTGGAGCCTCACTGATTCATACATTTTGAGAATGTTCTAAATTATGAAGTTATTGAGAAAATATCTTTAATTCCTTGTCAACAATTTTTAAGATTAAATTAGATCCATGCCCTTTAACTGCACTGTTTGGTTTTTCACATGAACCAGATAAACCTTTCCAGGCATATCAAGAGAAAGTTTTAGCATGTTGACGAGCAGTTTTAATGAAATGGGCAGATGAACTCTCACCAATTTATACACAATGGCTACATAATGTAATGTCATATCTAAGTTTAGAGAAAATTAGACATATTAAGGATAAAAAGTTTCAGTTTGAAAAGATTTGGGGGGGTGTGTGGCAAGATGGCATAGAGTTTAGACGTGTGATCTCGACCTCTCTGGCCGGACTTTTATGTACACGTTTTTAACCTCTTGTTTTCAAGTTTAAACTTTTAAAATTTTAGTTTAAAGTATTAAAGAACTGTTATGGCCATTAATGGTAAAAAGATTAAACCTCAAGTGCAGAAGAAGTTACATTTTTGAAGTGTAGACGATTTGGGGCCTAAACAACTTGCTACAGCTTCAGGTTTAACTTCCTTAGTGCCTAAACCACAAAGATTGCCTGTAGGAGCTGAAAAAAAATGTCTACTACTCACCAAGTGAAGGATGGATCTGGAATTACCCATTCTCTGGAGGAAGGAGCATGTTCTAAAGAAGTGGATCCCAATTCTGGAAGCCTTTCGATTTTAACGGAGGGAGCATGTAGGAAGATGACTCCATTGTCTGAAATGCTTTAGGAAGCATTCCAACCTGAAGATATCGATCTCCTCCGTGATTTTGTGAAAAAACAACGAGCTGCGGGGGGAGATCAGCGTCGACCCCCTGAGGAAGTCAGGGTGCCGTCGCTGGGAGTCCAGACCCACAGTAAAACCATTAAAATGCCTTTTGTTGAGTTGCAGCAGGAGCTACAGTTACCTGGTTCTGCCACTACGTCAGAGAAAGCAGGGCTGAGCTTTTCTGAGCTACAATGTAAGCAGTTAAATGCTGTCATCCAGCCTATAATGAATGAGCTGGCTCAAATGAATGTTAGTATAAGTTCAGAATTGAATACAGTTAAAGCATGTGTGGAAGCAGCTTGTGAAGATTTAAAAAAAATTCAGTCTGCTTTTTTGGAATGTAAACAGCAAGTGGCTTCTAATACAGAAAAAGTGTTGAAGGTTGAAAAATCCATTATAGAATTGCGAGAACATGAGAAGGAGTTAGAGAGGAAGATAGACTACTTGGAGAATCAAAGCAGAAGGAATAATGTGAAAATTGTTGGTTTGCCAGAAGGTATGAAAGGACAAGATCCTCTTCATTTTTTTTAAAGACTGGATCCCACAACTACTAGGGCAAGAATTTTTTTCTGGAGGCTTGGTATTGGAAAGAGCTTAAGAAGAATACCTTTACCTGATCAACCATCGAGACCTGTAATAATTCGATGTTTGAATTATTTGGACGGAGAAGCAATACTTCGACTAGCAGTGCAAAATGCGAGACAACGACAAACTCCATTATTGATTCAGAATAGCAGAGTTTTTTTTAATCCTGATTTGAGTCATTCAATGTCGATGTCGATTTAATCCAGTTAAAGAAGTTTTGTGGCGTAAAGGTTATAAGTCTACTTTTCGCTATCCGGCAGTGTTGAAGGTGTTTTATGGAGACTATCAATCACGGTTTTTTGAGAATGATCATGAAGCAATGAGTTTTGCTGATTCATTGCCAGATATAAGAGAACAAAGACGTAGTCCACCATTGTCTCCTAAAGAAAAATCTGGTTGTTCTGGAAATGGAAGAAATGGCAGAAATGGGAAAAACAGGAATGGAAAGAGTCCAACATCTTTTGAAATGGGATCTCTGAGTTTGGAATCTCTTGGATGAATAGAAGAATTTTATTCTTATTTTACTTTTTATGTTATTATGATATTTTGATGTTATCCTTTGTTTGGCTGGGGAGGGAGAGATTTGCTCTAAGTTCTATTAGTCATCAGCCACTGGTGGGTGATCCACACCTAAATTTTGTTTAGGGATTACTACCTTTTGGTAGTGTTTTTTTTGGGGGGGGGGGGTTTAAATTTTTTAAATTTTAATTTTATCTAGCCTTGAATTTGTGATTTTTTTCTCCTATTGGATGGCCTATTTACGTTGATTTCAGTTTTCATATAAAGATATTATTAGTCTTTAGTAATATTAGAAGATATGTCAAAGTTGAGGTTTGCTACTTTTAATGTTCGAGGTTTAAACAGTCCGATTAAGCATAAGCAAATTTTGGCGTATATTAAGAAAATGAAAATTGATGTTGCTTTTTTACAAGAAACACATTTGAATGTCAAAGAAAGTATGAAATTGAAGAGGGACTGGGTAGGGCATGTATATTCTTCTTCATTTAATTCCAGGGCTAAAGGTGTAGCAATTTTGATACATAAAAATTTATCTTTTGAATTACAATCAATGGAGGAAAAGGCAGGATGTATTCTTAAATTAAATTGTAAGATTTTTAGTGAATTTTGCACTTTACTTAATATTTATGCCCTAAATGTAGATGATGAAATATTTATTTCAGGTGCATTTTTATATCTGGGTCAGGCTAATGATAATGTTTTAGTTGGTGGTGATTTTAATTGTGTTTTGGAACCTTTATTAGATAAATCTCCGAAGAAAGTTAAGAAATCTAAAATGGCAGTTCAGGTTCAAGCGTTGATGAAAGATCTTAATTTAGTAGATATTTGGAGATGTCTTAATCTGACAGAGAAAGATTTCTTCTTTTACTCATCTAGACATGAATCGTTTTGAAGGATTGACTTTTTTTAGTATCGGCACATTTACAAGGGAAAATACAACAAGCGGAATACAAAAGTAGGATGATTTCAGATCATTCTTTGTTATACTTTACATATGCAATTCAAGTGGCCTATCATTGGAGGTTTAATACAATGTTATTAAAAAATACAGAATTTATTGATTTTTTGAAAAAACAAATTAATTTTTTTTGAAAGAAAATTCTAATTCTGTTCAAAGTAAGTTTGTATTATGGGATGCTAAGAAAGCTTATTTGAGAGGACAAATAATTAGTTATACTTCTAAAATAAAAAAGAATTGATTAAATCAGAGTCTTGAATTAGAGAAACAGATTGATGAGTTAGAAAAGGAATTTCAGAAAGATGCTACAGAAGATCAGAAAATAGAATTATCTAGGTTGAAACTGGAATATAATACTTTGCAATCTTATCAATTTGAATGTATGATTAATAGGACTAAACAACGGTATGAATGGGGAGAGAAAGCACATAAGGTATTGGCATGGCAATTAAAGAAAGAACAGGTTTCGAGGACTATTAGTGCTGTTAGATGGAATTCTCTTATCACTTATAAACCTCATGAGATTAATGATGAATTTTGTTCATTTCATAAAAAGTTATATGCATCTGAAGGAAAACAAGAAAATGGATCGATTGATTTTTTTTTATCACAGTTGAATTTACCGACATTAGAGGATGCGGATATACAGGTGTTGGAAGCACCATTTACTGATTCAGAAATTAAAATGGCTATGATGGAAATGCCGAATGGTAAATCGCCTGGTGATGATGGATTTTCAGTTGAATTTTATAAAATTTTTTATGATGATTTTTCTACAGTATTTGGAGATGTATTACATCAAGTTGGAGAACATCAAGTTGAATTACCCGAGTCTTGTTCTAGTGCTTTAATTACAGTAATCCCAAAAAAAGATAGAGTTCCTTTGAAAATATCTTCATATAGACCAATTTCGTTGTTAAATGTAGATTATAAAATAATAGCTAAAATTTTAGCGAATAGATTGGCTAAACTTTTACCTAAGTTGATTCATATGGATCAGACAGATTTCATAAAGAATAGATATGCTTCAGAAAATATTCTGCGTGTGATTAGTTTGATTAATATATTTCGACAATCTTTAGATCACCCGATGGTGATATCTTTAGATGCAGAAAAAGCATTTGATAGAGTTGAGTGGAATTTTTTGTTTAAAGTTCTGGAGAAATTTAAGTTTGGTCCTATCTTTATTGGTTGGATTAAGGCTTTATATAGTAAACCGGTAGCTAGAGTATTGATGAATGGTTTGATTTTGGAACCGTTTAAATTGACTCGATCAATTCGTCAAGGTTGTCCTTTATCACCAGCTTTGTTTGCGTTAGTGATCAAACCTTTAGCACAGCTGATAAGACAAAATACACAGATACAAGGTATGAAAGTTTTAGATGAGGAATATAAAATTAATTTATTTGCCGATGATGTATTGGTGTATTTAACAAATCCAGCTCAATCACTTTTGCACTTGAAGGAGTGTCTGATACAATATGGATGTCTTTCTGGATATAAAGTTAATTGGGGAAAAAAGTGAAATATTACCAGTAAGTGAAGGAGATTATTCAGTTTATAAGAATATTATTAATTTGAAATGGACTGATTGAATTAAGTATTTGGGAATAATTTTGAATGTTAATTATCAATCTTTATATAAATTAAATTATGTTCCGTTAATTAAAAAAAAATTAAAATTGATTTGATTAAATGGAAAGATTTACCTATTAATTTATTGGGTAGGATAAATACGATTAAGATGAATATTTTTCCGCGTATGCAATATTTGTTTCAATCCATTCCGTATTTACTTGATAATATTTTTTTTCGAGATTTGAATAAAATGGTTAGGGAGTTTTTATGGAGAGATAAATTTTAAAGAGTAGCCTTGAATAAATTAACTTGGAAATATGAATTAGGGGGATTACGTTTACCACATTTTCAAACTTATTATGAAGCAGCCCAACTTAAATTTATTAGTTCATTGATGGATTTGGAACGGCCCCCTAGTTGGGCCAAAATTGAGATGGCAAATATTTCTGAATTTGAAATACATCAATTTTTGTTTAGATGGAATATAAATTTGTTACAGCAACATAATGTGCCTATATTAAAACATTTAATGAAGTTATGGACAAAGAAAAAGAAAATGATAGGCTCTCGGGGTGAATTATCGGCTTTGACTCCGTTGTATGATAATCAACTTATTTCTTTTTCAATACACAATCGAAGTTTATTACATTGGAGATTTAAAAGTGTGGAAAATTTGGGAGATTGTTTTAAAGAAGGTAAATTTTTATCTTTTAATCAGATGAGGGACATTTATGGTATTGATAAGAACTCTGTTTCTTTATTATCAAACTCGATCTTTGGTAAAACATGTGTTTGGTAGAAATATGATTTTTCCTGAAATGACTAAATTTGAGACTTTTCTTATGAAGGTACCAGAAAAGGGTTATATTTCATCTATGTATCAAATATTATAGGATGGTATGGATAAAAAGGGTTGGGATAAATCCAAAAGTAAATGGGAAGTGGATATTGGTTTTATTTTTTCCCAAGGATGATTGGTTAGATATTTGTTATGATAGTGTAACAAGACTGATAAATGCATGCTATGCAATGATTAATTATAATTTTTTACATCAATTATACTTAACACTTGAAAAATTAAAAAAATATGGTTTTCATGAATCAGATTTGTTTTTTTATATGTGGTAATTCTGTTGGAACTTTTTTTCATACTGTCTGGTTATGTATTTCTATATATACAATCTTTTTGGAAGAAAATTCAATTGTTTTTAGAATACCTGTATAAGATTAAAATACCTTTAGATCCGACAGTATTTTTATTGGGTAGTTTGCAACCTCTGAAAGGTTTGGGATTAGATAAATTTCAATGTGCTTTTGTATATTTAGCATTATCTGTAGTGAAAAAATGTATTGTTAGTACATGGAAAGATACAAATATGATTGATATTAATAGATGGCATAATGAGATGAAATATTGTTTAATAATGGAAAAAATTACATATAGTTTTTTTATTAATAAGTGGTTGTTATATTCAGAATATTTACATTTTGATTTACGTTGATTAGATCTCAATGTGTATGTTTAATTTTTCTTTAATTTTTTTTCTCTTTCTTTATGGCTCTCCTTAGGAGAATTGGCTGAAGGGGGGGGGGGTTCTTTTCTTTTCTTTCTTTTTTTTCTATAAAATATAACATTCATGTTTATGGTTAATTGTTGTATATGTTATTTACTATTTGTATTTTGAGTGAATAAATAAAGTTTAAATAAAAGAAAAGATTTGGGGCCCATTTATAGAAATGATCATAATTTGGAGTTTTACGTAATTTGGTGCTCTTTGGCTGATCCATCCGCCTTCTGGTGAACAACATCAAACCACGGCAGGTTTTCACCCTCCACCTTCGATGCTGCATTTTGATCAAAAGGTCACAGTACACTGGATTTTATTTTCTTCAATGTAATAATGTTGCTGGTTGTGTTACACTCAAACACAACATTTTAGCTGGAGATGAATTCAAGATATCACATGAAAGTAATGTTTTGTACTTACCTTTATTCAGAACAATTTTGGCTATTTCACCATCGGTCATTTTCAACCAGATCTTTGTAGCAGAGAGCAGAGACTAATGCATGTAGGTCTGGCGGTGACGATAGTTGGCAACAAACTGGCACCAACAGAGTGTCAGAGCCCCACATGGGCAAGTGAGGTCAGGTGTGGAATTTTCCACCTGTGGCGTCTTGTTGGCGCTCAAAAAGTTTAGGATTTTGGAGCATTTCGGATAAGGGGTACTCGACCTGTATATTGAACGACTTCACCTTCCTTTTGTTGCAAAGTACATGTCCATCTGGCTACTCATCCCAGGAATTAGCCTCGGGGCATCCATTATTGTTATGGGCCAAGATTTGCTGCACAGTTCAAGGGGCCTAGATACAGTCTGAGTGTGAAATACGGAAATCTGCAGACATCGTGATTGTAGTAAAAGTGCACAGCTGGTCTCACAGCACCCATCGGAGGTAAAGATACATCGCTGATGTTCAGGGCTTCAATCCTTCTTCAAGGAAGAAGCAGAATGAGCAAAAACAGGAAATCTCAGATTTCAAGGCTGGGGGAGGAGTCCAGCACAACAAAAGGGGTTAATTGGATATGATCAGGGGAGGGGTGAGAATTGATTCTGTCTGTGCAAAAGGAGACAAGAAAAATGGAATGAGACAGAGCTGGGGGAAGGCAACCGGGGGGGGGGGGGTGTGGGTATCAAAAGCCAGAGAGGTCGATGTTAATGCCATCCTGTTAGAGGGTGTCCAGTTGGAAGATGAGGTACCACTCCTCCAATTTGCGGGTGGTCTCAGTCTGGCTGTGCATGAGACCATGGATAGACATGTCAGCAAGGGAATGGGGTGGGGAATTTAAATGGGTGGTGTTAGGTCTGCTTTGTTCATGAATGAGTGAGACAAACACCAGACTGAGTCAAAATCAGGGTTCTTTGTTCTTTATTACCGGATTGTAACACTTGCAACTAACAATGTTAGTTGGAGAATGCATTCTGCCGTTATCAGCAAAATGGTGATTTTTTATACCCTTGGATACGTGCTTAGAACATCATCATATCATTACTTGTCCAATGACTAAAACTGTTGCTATCCTTTCCCTGCTAGCTTCCTGCCTCTCAATCCATCAATGTCTCTCTTATCTTGTAAGTACAAGGATGCATTCACATCTTGTTACAGCCCTGCACAGGGTAACTCCTTACACATTCCCATCTCATGATGTTTTACCTAACAGGAGTACAAGGACACCTCCCCTTCTTGTTACAGCCCTGCACAGGGTAACTCCTTACACATTCCCATCTCATGATGTTTTACCTTACAATCCCTCCTTTGTCCTCTTTAGAGGACAATCTCGCCCTGACTATGCTACCACCGCGTTACATTAGTTCGCCTATTATTGCCAAGCTCTATACGGGTTCTGTTCACAGGGTAGTTCGGCTGGTGGGCGAGGGCTCCCCCAACCCTCCTTTGCGTACACCCCCCATCCGTCACCCCGATCCCATTGCCCGTTTACAAGTTTCATCCCATTTGCCCCCAAGCAAAAAACTAGCTAACCCCCCGTACATTAGTAAATTCCCAAGTTAACATATGGTCTACAATCTAATTCATAATACTTGTTCTACAATCTGATTAATAATGTTTGTGTTACAATCAATGTTATAATATTTGTTCTACAATCAAGGTTATAATATTTAGGTTACAAGCAAGGTTAAAATTATATGTGTAACAATCTAATTCACAATCCCTCCTTCCCATCACATTCCCCTTCAGACTCCAGATCGATCTCAGCAACTTTCTCCGCCTCCTGTAATGTGAGATAGTCTTGCTCCACAGCCTGCACAGCTTGATATTTCGGAGGCAGTTCATCACGGTCAGCAAAGGCTCTCTCTATGGTCCTCGTGACCAGCGTTCGAATGCATGGAATACAACAACAGCCACAAGTGATAAAAATTGATACAGAAATGAACAAACCCAGCAAAAGTTGTCCTAACAATGTGCTCCATCTCCCAAACACTCCCTGTAACCAGGATAAAACAGGATTGGAGACTCCAGACTGGGCTTTTAATTCTTTCGCCAATGCCCTAAGTTTCGTTAACCCCTTAGTGAGTGATCCATCTGGCCCTGTGTTATTAGAGATAGAAGTGCAGCATAGATCTCCAAACATAGCATACACTCCACCTTTCTCTGCCAGGACCATATCAATCGCTATCCTATTCTGAAGTGTCATAAGGGAAGTTTCTGACAGTTGTTGATGTATTGCCTCAACAACGTCCCTGGTCAAATTTGCAAGGCGCTGGACATTATAGTGAATAAGGTTGATCCTATTAACATTTTTATTTACAGTGATGGGAAAAATTGCACTAAAAACAGGAAAACTTTCAAACCCAGCTGCAATCTCATTGGCTAATTTAAATTCGTCCGGAATATTCCGGGCTTGGCCAATGGCATCAATCCATACCCCATCAGGGTTCCTTCCTCCCGGCCCCAAGAGTCCAACACTCCTCCTTTTTCTCCACAGCCAACTCTCTGTGTGGCGCAATTCTAGGGAATCCTCGTCTCCCTCCTGCCTTTTGACAATCAGCACTGGCGCATTAAGGGTTACTAGAGCACACCGACCATTCCAGTTAGCGGGGAGCCAGTTGTACAGCACTCTTCCTCCACAAAACCACCAAATATCCGCCCTAGCCTGGGTCAAGCGGGTTGCACTACTGCTATGTGAGAGATCAACATGAGTCCTGCACGAGTCGCTGGGCAGCCAACCCACATGGAAAACGTGCGCTGCTGTGTTGTTGTTGGCAAAACAAGTAACATTAGTTATGCCTGTGGATCTAAAGACAGGGGGAGCTACATTAGCCGGAGCTATGGAAAACGTCTGTTCCCATATCAGACACCTATTCAGTGGGTTGGATTCTGACATTAGGTTCAAGGCGCAGTCCATAGCATCTGTCTCCTCAAAAATTGATCTGCTCATCCGTAATAATGGCCTTCCTCGGGCACAGATCCAGCAGTTCCCATACCCTGCTTGGTCCGCATATTTACCCATCTGATCTATCCAGGAGTTTGACTCATCAATACCTGTCTCAATATCTGGATATAAGGGACGTGACTCCAGGATCCCATCTGGGGTGCCAGGGGCACCTTTTGACTCCACATATGTATAGGGCGGGGGTCTACAAGCTATTTCTACAGGGGCAGTAACAGGTGGGTTACCAGGGAGACCAAATTCTTCAAATAGAGCTAGGACATCGCGGTACTGAATCTCCTTGTCTCTCACCCTCTTTTTTTCTGACTCGCGATTAAAGATTTTGTTTTCTGTGTCCCGTTTTGTTTCTTCCAGCTTGCCTAAGACTCTACGTTTTAAAATTTTGTTTCCCTCACCTGTCAGGAACATCTCAGTGCCCCCGGGTAACCAACCCCTCTTCCTCCAGCGGTCTACACATTTTTGGAGCATTTTTTGTTTTTCCAATGCCGCATTACTGGTATTTCGCTCCTCTAATTCCTGATTAATTTCCTTAATAACTTGGTCAAAAGTCTTAGCAGGCAACTGTACAGCCATAGCTGCGGGACCACTTTCTAATGCCTGTTTTAATTTAGGTTCTTGTCCGTTTAGGGGATCTATGTCAACGAAAATTGCTTTTAAAAATGTCTCCTTGCAAGCTGGATGACTAATATCTTTTAAAGGAACAGTCTCTAAGTCTTGTCCTCCAATTGACTTCAGACTGTCCTGTATACTCTGATTGCTCGTTTTCCACTCTCTGTTTTCCCAAAGGGGTCTGAAAGTTAAATTACAACTAGAAAACCAAATATTTGGGCTATACTTTTGTCCTGTTTCCCTGTACCAATCTATGAATTTACGTAACTTTATCTCCTTGGTGATGTTGGGAATACCCTCATTTAACTTATCAAAAGTATTTCGAATAAACCGGGTGTCTCTTAGGAGTTTGTCAACTTTTTCATTAATATCTCCTACCTGATCCGGACACAGCTGTCGCAGCCTTCTGTCGTCGTTCTTGTTCACCAGGCAGGCGTCCCTGAGTACTTTTTTTGTTGTCTCAAGGTCTCTAGTGTCTGCTGTGGTATTCCACCACGGCGAATTGGGGAAATAAATTCTTAACTTCTCAAGTGTACAGACATTATCATACCTACCGGACATTTATAAGTCAGTCTCTCAGATACAATTGAGGCCAATAAGCCTGAACCTTTGTTTTTTTTCAAAGCCCAACCTTCACGTGGGAGATTTCTCCTCTTAATAACCAGTTTAGGGCAGAAAACTCAGGTCCTCAATTGTTTATAGACCACCTTCTCACTCTATTGGACTTTGCAACGACACAATAAAGACTTTTAAACTCTAGTAGTTTCTTGCGAAGCACTTAATAAATGTCATTCAAACACCTTAAGGACTTTTATCTTGTCTGTAATCACTTACGTGTTACAATCCTGGCATGCGACCTTCAATTGTGGTCGTCTAATTTGTCCGATCTCCAGTTCTTACTGACAATCATAAAGATTTTAAAAAAAAAGAGAATTTTGTTAAAACAGGCTTCTCTGGACCTTTTTATCAGCCGGCTGAGATGATTGTCAGAAAAAACAGAAACCGTCGTCCAGTGTTCACTCACCCATCACGTCGGGGTCACCAAATTGTTAGGTCTGCTTTGTTCATGAATGAGTGAGACAAACACCAGACTGAGTCGAAATCAGGGTTCTTTGTTCTTTATTACCGGATTGTAACACTTGCAACTAACAATGTTAGTTGGAGAATGCATTCTGCCGTTATCAGCAAAATGGTGATTTTTTATACCCTTGGATACGTGCTTAGAACATCATCATATCATTACTTGTCCAATGACTAAAACTGTTGCTATCCTTTCCCTGCTAGCTTCCTGCCTCTCAATCCATCAATGTCTCTCTTATCTTGTAAGTACAAGGATGCATTCACATCTTGTTACAGCCCTGCACAGGGTAACTCCTTACACATTCCCATCTCATGATGTTTTACCTAACAGGAGTACAAGGACACCTCCCCTTCTTGTTACAGCCCTGCACAGGGTAACTCCTTACACATTCCCATCTCATGATGTTTTACCTTACAGTGGCCACTGGGAGATCCACGCTATAGTGGCAGGCAGAGCTGAGATGCTTGACAAAGTGATCTCCTGGTCTATGCCCAGTCTCCCTGATGTAGAGGAGACCACAATGGGAGCACAGGATGCTGTAGATTACCCCTGCAGATTCAAAGTGAAATGTCCTGGGGAGGATATGCAAAGTATTGTCAGAAGGGAGATGGTGAGGGCAAAACGGTAGAAGAGTTTAAGATGGTCAGTGATGCCAAGCACTAACGAAGGACTGAACAGGGCTAGGACTTACGCTGACTTTTTTACCATTTCACAGGAGAATTGGTGCTGTAAATTGGTGATTAATCAGGGCTATTCTGAGTAATGCAGCCACACAGAAATTGTGATTGAAGCTAATTTACAAGGTGTACGTGGGAGAGAGGTGATGCAAAGCCGGGCAGTGACAATACTTTTAAGGACCTCAGGAAGGAAGTGGGATGAGCCAATAGTTAGAGAAGTCGAGATTCATTATCTGAACTGCCCTCTGTAAACCATTCACATTATTATGGATTTTTCCCCAGTTTATTTGATCTCCAGAGTTCTAAACAACCTGCTCTATGAATTACACTTTAACTATGAATTACAGTTTAACTAGTGAGCAAGAATGTAATTTGGTGAGTTAGAGCTCAAGCAACGGATTTATATCTCAATAAAAATTCCTCATTGGGTTAGATCTACAATTGACGAGTTTTAATCCAAAATATGGACGATTTTGATATTCATAAAAATTAGCTTAAATGAATGTAATCTGGAACATATTAGTTGTTTGTTGGACAACTTTATCTGGAATACATTATTTATTTGTTGGACAACTTGAAAGAGTAATGCTGCCACATGCTTCATTATCCTTTGAATGTACATGGCATACACTAAATGTTCCCAGTTAGTAGTAATTAACCACCCTCTTGCTTTTATTCATATTTTCCAAAGCATGTTTCTCTCTTGGTTTGATTTATTTTAAACCAGGAACAGGAGAATCTTCCCCTACTGCCCCCATACTTCATAATGTGCTCCTTATTTTTCCATGTGGGGTGGTGGGAAAGGAAGGGGGAGGGAAATGCCTGCTGCCAGAATTTCACATCTACTAAAATCTGCATTGCGAGAAGGGGGTAATTACCGAGGGAATCTGCATGTTTGAGGAAAACCTCTGATCACATCCCACAAAAATGTGCCTGTCGTTCTGCCAGAGGGCACTCAGTCGGACGGTAACATTTAAACAAATCGACCCCAGATTTCTTGTGTGCTCCTGCTTCAGCTCAACGGAGCTGCGTACCTCAGTCTGACTAGGTCCAGCTGCAAACCCAACTTTATTGACTACATTTGAATCCAAGAATTATCTGGAGTGTAAATCGACAGGGGTTGGTCTGGGTGAAATGGAATTTCATTAGCGAGCTTTTAGATATAAAATATCTTTGGATGTGTGCCTTGTCCAGTAGACATAACTGTTTGCATACTTTTTATTTTTATGTGAGATCTGTCGTCTCCCACTATTTTGAATTCTTGAAGGCGCTCTTCCAAAACTTTTGACCTAATCTCACCTGTGAAGTCACCCTGATTGGTCACAGCCCCTCATCACCACAAGACCTACTTTTTAAGGTAGATGTCAAAGGAACAACCTCAAATTAACTCATCTCGTTTTGTGTTCTAAACAATGTGGCCTTACTTGCCAAGAGACAACTGCCTAGAACCTGAGCCCCTGCCTAATGCTGGCTTTTTATCATTCATATTCATTGTTTGTGGTTCACTGTTTGGTTCTTACATTGCATTATCCTTCCCCCAAAATTATATGGTACTATTTGCAGTGAGGCCAAAATGAATGAACTTAGAAAATTTAATATGCTCCAACCAATCTCCTTGACTTGTGCTGGTACAGTGCTCCTTTGCTTATAGATTGCAGACTGTCCTGGATCTGACAGAGAAACACAAGTGCTGGAGGCTTGAGTGAACAATGCAAGTTGGAAGAAGTCAACAAGCTGGGCAGTGTCCACGGAGAGAAGAGGACAGTCGACATTTCTGGTCAGGAACCGCCGGAGATTAGAGAGGGACGGGGAGATGGCGAGTGTAAAAAGAAGGAAGTCGGCTTAGGAGGGGGCAAGAGACAATGAGACACAAATGAAGGTGGGAGAGTGGGGAGACAGCAAATACGAGGAAAATGGATGGATGGAAACCAGATTGAGGATGGGGGGTGGGGTGTGTGGTGATACACCGCTAGCCTACCGCAAGGGCCAACCTGTGTATCTGTGGAACTGCACTGGAGGACAAGGAAACACCTGGCCTGGCCGGCTGTCAATTGCCGACCTGAATGGACTAAGTCCCACCCGGTCAGCTGCCAATCACCCTATGGGATATAAGATAGATCCGGCCCCTCGAGGCCAGTCTCAGAGCTTGCATAGCATCCTCGCAGCCAGCTCTGTGGAAGTTTATGTTGAATAAAGCGTATAGAACAGACTTTATGTTTTGTGTGATTGCTTCTGTTCGATAGTGCACCACAGGGTGGTGGTGGGATTAACTGAAATTGAAAAATTCAATGGTCATGCCATTCGGTTGAGGCGATTAGGCAGAATATGATTTCAGATTTCAGGTTTATTGTCAGAGTACATACATGACGTCACAAACAACCTGAGATTATTTTTTCCTGTGGGCGAGGCAGAGTTATCATTTATTAGTAATGCAAAAAAAACTGTACTCAACATACACATGCAAATAAAGAAATGTAAATACTGTGCAATAGAGAGAGAAAAAAAATCAATAAAGTGCCCAAGTCAGAGTCCTTAAATGATTCTCTGATTGAGTTTGTTGTTGAGGAGTCTGATGGTGGAGGGGGAGCAGCTGTTCCTGAACCTGGTGGCATGAGTCTTGTGGCTCCGATATCTCTTTCCTGATGGCAGCAGTGAGAACAGACCGTGTACTGGGTGGTGTGGGTCCTTGATGATCGCTGCTACTGCTTTCCAATTTTCTCAATGATGACCAGGGTTTGCCTGTGATGTCCTGGGCTGTGATTTATGACGCCATGATCTTCACTTGCTTTTTATTGGAGCAGCTGTGAAGACCAAACAAAGTTTAAGATCCTCTTCTACCTCTTGATGGTACAAATGGATCCTTTGACCACCTTCTTCACAACAGCAGTTAAAAATGAGTATGTGAATTAAATACTCTTTCAATTAAAATGGGGCAATGTTTGTGCAGGAGGGTTTCCAAAGGTAACTGAGCACACAGAGCAATTCACTTCAGGATGGAGTCACCTCCCTGTGCTGGCTCAGGAAGAGGAACGAGAGTGTGCTGTGAAGTTTCAAACAGCTGCAGTAAATTAACCATGTAATCTTGAAGAACGGTAAATCAAAATCCATCAACTGCTAATCAGGTTTCAATTATGCGTAGCACTACTAAACTTGAGAAGAAAACTATACTAGTGTCAGGGATACAGTGCTATGGTCTATGTTTCTCATTAGTTTCACTTAACATAGAAATCTATAGCACAGCACAGGCCCTTCAGCCCACAGAGTTGTGCTGACCTAACAGCTGACTCTAATAACTCCATTTATCTCAGCTTCATGCACCTTTCTAATAGTCTCTTAATCAATCCTATTGTTCTCACTTGATGCTTTCAAAGTTTTATTCTGTTGATAGATGTCATTTGCTTAAACCAATCTGGATTGCGTAATACTATTTGGGGTAGCCCATTTAGCAGAGTGCTCCAGCGACCGGGGTTCGAATCCCGCACTGTCTGTAAGGAGTTTATTCGTTCTCCCCATGTCTGTGTGAGTTTCCCCTGGGTGCTCCGGTTTCCTCCCACCCTTCAAAACATATGGGGTTTGTAGGTTAATAGGGTGTAATTGGGCATAAGGCCCTGTTACTATGCTGTAGGTCTAAATTTGTTAAGAGTGCTAGCAACCTGGGTTCAAATCCACTGCTGTCTCTCTAGAGTTTGTGCCTCTGTCGAGAATTTGTCTGCCTGTAGAGATTTTGTGCCTCTGTCTGTTGGGAGTTTGTCTGCCTGTAGGGAGTTTGTGTCTCTGCTGTAGAGAGTTTGTGCCTCTGTCTGTCGGGAGTTTGTCTGCCTGTAGGGAGTTTGTGTCTTTGCTGTAGAGAGTTTGTGCTCTGTCTGTCGGGAGTTTGTCTGCCTGTAGGGAGTTTGTGCCTCTGCCTGTCAAGAGCTTGTCTGCCTGTAGGGAGTTTGTGCCTCTGCCTGTAGGGAGTTTGTCTGCCTGTAGGGAGTTTGTCTGCCTGTAGGGAGTTTGTGCCTCTATCCGTAGGGAGTTTGTGCCTCTGTCTGTCGGGAGTTTGTGTCTCTGATGTAGAGAGTTTGTGCCTCTGTCTGTAGGGAGTTTGTCTGCCTGTAGGGAGTTTGTGCCTCTGTCTGTAGGGAGATTGTGCCTCTGTCTGTTGGGAGTTTGTGTCTCTGCTGTAGGGAGTTTGTGCCTCTGCCATTGTTCACATGGGGGCCTCTTCCAGGTCCTCTGGTTTTCTTCCATGTTAGAAAGGTGTTGGGCACCACCAATTGCCCCAAATAAATACGGAGTCAAAGACTGAGGGGAACGATAGGCTTCATTATACAAGAGACTGCTGGCCCGGGTCCAGGCGAGGGAAAATGAGGAGAGGGAGAGAAGGCTCGACCTTTATGGCCTGGGTCACATGGGGGAGACCAGGGAGGAGTCAAGGACAGGATGTCACCAGGAGGGCAGGCCAGCCTATACACACAACCATATCACCACAAAAGGCATATGGGGTTAGTAGGTTAATGGCTCACATGGGTGTAATTGGATAGTGCAGGGTTCATGAGCCAAAGGATCTATTACTGTGCTGTATTAAATTAATTTTCCTTTCTTTCTCTCTCTGCCACGTCACCTCTCCTGAAGTACCAATTGGCTGGCTACCTGTTGTAAATGATAACCTCCTCTACACCGAAATGCTGCAGGAACTCAGCCAGCCTTTCAGCGTCCATTGAGACAAAGATATATTGCCAACATTTCGGGCCTGAGTCCTTCTTCAAGGAATGAAAACAGGAAATCTCTGAAGAGAGAGTAAGTGGTGGCTGGGGGAGGAGACCAGACCAACAAAAGGTGCTAATTGGATATAATAAGGGAATTGATTCTGTCTGTGTGAGACAGGGAAAAGGGAGAAAGACAGAGCTGGGGAAGGCAACAGGGAAGAAGTGAAGGGGGGGGGGGGTGTTTAACGAAAGCCAGAGAAATCACTGTTATCACCATCCAGTTGGAGAGTGCCCAGTGGGAAGATGAGGTGTTGATCTTCCAATTTGCGGGTGGCCTCAGTCAGGCTGATATTGAGACCCGTGGACAGACATGTCAGCAAGGGGTTGGGATATGACATCCACGGTATTGTGGTGGACAGAGCCAAGGTGCTCAATGAAGTAGGAACTTAATACACTTGGTTCCCTTTGATATCTGGTTCACTTACAAAATATCACTGTTCTACTGTTCTTCACTGGTTAACAAAGAGGCAGTGAGTATCCATCTGGTGAAGTTACGCCCATGATGGTGTTGATTAGAAAATCCACATTTAACTCCAATGACTGTGATGAGCCCTCACGGTGCCATGTGGCCTGGAGTTCCCTCGGGGAATTGCTCGGTTTCACTACTAAATGAGAAGGATTTTGCGAACCGTTCCAGACCTTTAAGTGTTGGCATGTAGGAAGAATCCAGACAGAAGGGCTCAGGTCTGAAACAGCAGCAATATATCTTTGTCTCCTCTCGATGCTGAAAAGACCGGGTGAGTTCCTCCAGCATTTCGGTGTGTTTACCACAATCACAGCACCTGCAACCCATCATGTATCTCTCTTATTAGATGTCAGGCACATGCTGCATCCTCCTCTGCTGTCAATCCACCCACTATCTGTCCACTACCAGGTGATTCCTTCAGTCAATCCACCCACTATCTGTCCACTACCAGGTGATTCCTTCAGTCAATCCACCCACTATCTGTCCACTACCAGGTGATTCCTTCAGTCAATCCACCCACTATCTGTCCACTACCGTGATTCCTTCAGTCAATCCATCCACCATCTGTCCACTACCAGGTGATTCCTTCAGTCTATCCACCCACTATCTGTCCGCTACCAGGTGATTCCTTCAGTCAATCCACCCACCATCTGTCCACTACCAGGTGATTCCTTCAGTCAATCCACCCACTATCTGACCGCTACCAGGTGATTCCTTCAGTCAATCCACCCACAATCTGTCCGCGACCAGGTGATTCCTTCAGTCAATCCACCCACTATCTGTCCTCTATCAGGTGATTCCTTCAGTCATTCCACCCACCATCTGTCCGCTACCAGGTGATTCCTTCAGTCAATCCACCCACTATCTGTCCACTATCAGGTGATTCCTTCAGTCAATCCACCCACTATCTGTCCAATACCAGGTAATTCCTTCAGTCAATCCACCCACTATCTGTCCTCTATCAGGTGATTCCTTCAGTCAATCCACCCACTATCTGTACACTACCAGGTGATTCTTTCAGTCAATCCACCCACTATCTGTCCACAACCAGGTGATTCCTTCAGTCAATCCACCCACTATCTGTCCACTACCGTGATTCCTTCAGTCAATCCATCCACCATCTGTCCACTACCAGGTGATTCCTTCAGTCAATCCACCCACTATCTGTCCGCTACCAGGTGATTCCTTCAGTCAATCCACCCACCATCTGTCCACTACCAGGTGATTCCTTCAGTCAATCCACCCACTATCTGTCCGCTACCAGGTGATTCCTTCAGTCAATCCACCCACTATCTGTCCGCTACCAGGTGATTCCTTCAGTCAATCCACCCACTATCTGTCCTCTATCAGGTGATTCCTTCAGTCATTCCACCCACCATCTGTCCGCTACCAGGTGATTCGTTCAGTCAATCCACCCACTATCTGTCCACTATCAGGTGATTCCTTCAGTCAATCCACCCACTATCTGTCCAATACCAGGTAATTCCTTCAGTTAATCCACCCACTATCTGTCCACTATCAGGTGATTCCTTCAGTCAATCCACCCACTATCTGTCCAATGCCAGGTAATTCCTTCAGTCAATCCACCCACTATCTGTCCACTACCAGGTGATTCCTTCAGTCAATCCACCCACTATCTGTTCACTACCAGGTGATTCCTTCAGTCAATCCAACCACTATCTGTCCACTACCAGGTGATTCCTTCAGTCAATCCACCCACTATCTGTCCACTACCAGGTGATTCCTTCAGTCAATCCACCAACTATCTGTCCACTACCAGGTGATTCCTTCAGTCAATCCACCCACTATCTGTCCACTACCAGGTGATTGCTTCAGTCAATCCACCCACTATCTGTCCACTACCAGGTGATTCCTTCAGTCAATCCACCCACTATCTGTCCACTACCAGGTGATTCCTTCAGTCAATCCACCCACTATCTGTCCACTACCAGGTGATTCCTTCAGTCAATCCACCCACTATCTCTCCACTACCAGGTGATTCCTTCAGTCAATCCACCACTATCTGTCCGCTACCAGGTGATTCCTTCAGTCAATCCACACACTATCTGTCCGCTACCAGGTGATTCCTTCAGTCAATCCACCCACTATCTGTCTGCTACCAGGTGATTCCTTCATTAAATCCACCCACTATCTGTCCGCTACCAGGTGATTCCTTCAGTCAATCCACCCACTATCTGTCCGCAACCAGTTGATTCCTTCAGTCAATACACCCACTATCTGTCCACTACCAGGTGATTCCTTCAGTCAATCCACCCACTATCTGTCCGCTACCAGGTGATTCCTTGAGTCAATCGACCCACTATCTGTCCGCTACCAGGTGATTCATTCAGTCAATCCATCCACTATATGTCTGCTACCAGGTGATTCCTTCAGTCAATCCACCCACCATCTGTCCGCTCAAGGTGATTCCTTCAGTCAATTCACCCACTATCTGTCCGCTACCAGGAGATTCCTTCAGTCAATCCACCCACTATCTGTCCGCTACCAGGTGATTCCTTCAGTCAATCCACCCACTATCTGTCCACTACCAGGTGATTCCTTCAGTCAATCCACCCACTAACTGTCGACTACCGTGATTCCTTCAGTCAATCCATCCACCATCTGTCCACTACCAGGTGATTCCTTCAGTCAATCCACCCACTATCTGTCCGCTACCAGGTGATTCCTTCAGTCAATCCACCCACTATCTGTCCACTGCCAGGTGATTCCTTCAGTCAATACACCCACAAACTATCAACTACCGTGATTCCTTCAGTCAATCCATCCACCATCTGTCCACTACTAGTTGATTCCTTCAGTCAATCCACCCACTTACTGTCTGCTACCAGGTGATTCGTTCAGTCAATCCACCCACCAACTGTCCACTACCAGGTGATTCCTTCAGTCAAACCACCCACTATCTGTCCGCTATCAAGTGATTCCTTCAGTCAATCCACCCACTATCTGTCCTCTATCAGGTGATTCCTTCAGTCCATCCACCCACTATCTGTCCACTATCAGGTGATTCGTTCTGTTAATCCACCCACTATCTGTCCGCTACCAGGTGATTCCTTCAGTCAATCCACCCACTATCTGTCCACTACCAGGTGATTCCTTCAGTCAATCCACCCACTATCTGTCCACTACCATGATTCCTTCAGTCAATCCATCCACCATCTGTCCACTACCAGGTGATTCCTTCAGTCTATCCACCCACTATCTGTCCGCTACCAGGTGATTCCTTCAGTCAATCCACCCACCATCTGTCCACTACCAGGTGATTCCTTCAGTCAATCCACCCACTATCTGACCGCTACCAGGTGATTCCTTCAGTCAATCCACCCACAATCTGTCCGCGACCAGGTGATTCCTTCAGTCAATCCACCCACTATCTGTCCTCTATCAGGTGATTCCTTCAGTCATTCCACCCACCATCTGTCCGCTACCAGGTGATTCCTTCAGTCAATCCACCCACCATCTGTCCACTATCAGGTGATTCCTTCAGTCAATCCACCCACTATCTGTCCAATAACAGGTAATTCCTTCAGTCAATCCACCAACTATCTGTCCTCTATCAGGTGATTCCTTCAGTCAATCCACCCACTATCTGTACACTACCAGGTGATTCTTTCAGTCAATCCACCCACTATCTGTCCACAACCAGGTGATTCCTTCAGTCAATACACCCACTATCTGTCCACTACCGTGATTCCTTCAGTCAATCCATCCACCATCTGTCCACTACCAGGTGATTCCTTCAGTCAATCCACCCACTATCTGTCCGCTACCAGGTGATTCCTGCAGTCAATCCACCCACCATCTGTCCACTACCAGGTGATTCCTTCAGTCAATCCACCCACAATCTGTCCGCTACCAGGTGATTCCTTCAGTCAATCCACCCACTATCTGTCCGCTACCAGGTGATTCCTTCATTCAATCCACCCACTATCTCTCCACTACCAGGTGATTCCTTCAGTCAATCCACCACTATCTGTCCGCTACCAGGTGATTCATTCAGTCAATCCACCCACTATATGTCTGCTACCAGGTGATTCCTTCAGTCAATCCACCCACCATCTGTCCGCTCAAGGTGATTCCTTCAGTCAATTCACCCACTATCTGTCCGCTACCAGGTGATTCCTTCAGTCAATCCACCCACTATCTGTCCGCTACCAGGTGATTCCTTCAGTCAATCCACCCACTATCTGTCCACTACCAGGTGATTCCTTCAGTCAATCCACCCACTAACTGTCGACTACCGTGATTCCTTCAGTCAATCCATCCACCATCTGTCCACTACCAGGTGATTCCTTCAGTCAATCAACCCACTATCTGTCCGCTACCAGGTGATTCCTTCAGTCAATCCACCCACTATCTGTCCACTGCCAGGTGATTCCTTCAGTCAATACACCCACTAACTATCGACTACCGTGATTCCTTCAGTCAATCCATCCACCATCTGTCCACTACTAGTTCATTCCTTCAGTCAATCCACCCACTTACTGTCTGCTACTAGGTGATTCGTTCAGTCAATCCACCCACCAACTGTCCACTACCAGGTGATTCCTTCAGTCAAACCACCCACTACCTGTACGCTATCAAGTGATTCCTTCAGTCAATCCACCCACTATCTGTCCTCTATCAGGTGATTCCTTCAGTCAATCCACCCACTATCTGTCCACTACCAGGTGATTCCTTCAGTCAATCCACCCACTATCTGTCCACTACCAGGTGATTCCTTCAGTCAATCCACACACTGTCTGTCCATACGAGGTGATTCTTTCAGTCAATCCACCCACTATCTGTCCACTACCGTGATTCCTTCAGTCAATCCATCCACCATCTGTCCACTACCAGGTGATTCCTTCAGTCAATCCACCCACTATCTGTCCGCTACCAGGTGATTCCTTCAGTCAATCCACCCATCATCTGTCCACTAACAGTTGATTCCTTCAGTCAATCCACCCACTATCTGTCCGCTACCAGGTGATTCCTTCAGTCAATCCACCCACTATCTGTCCGCTACCAGGTGATTCCTTCAGTCAATCCACCCACTATCTGTCCTCTATCAGGTGATTCCTTCAGTCATTCCACCCACCATCTGTCCGCTACCAGGTGATTCCTTCAGTCTATCCACCCACTATCTGTCCACTATCAGGTGATTCCTTCAGTCAATCCACCCACTATCTGTCCAATACCAGGTAATTCCTTCAGTTAATCCACCCACTATCTGTCCACTATCAGGTGATTCCTTCAGTCAATCCACCCACTATCTGTCCAATACCAGGTAATTCCTTCAGTCAATCCACCCACTATCTGTCCACTACCAGGTGATTCCTTCAGTCAATCCACCCACTATCTGTTCACTACCAGGTCATTCCTTCAGTCAATCCAACCACTATCTGTCCACTACCAGGTGATTCCTTCAGTCCATCCACCCACTATCTGTCCACTATCAGGTGATTCGTTCTGTTAATCCACCCACTATCTGTCCGCTACCAGGTGATTCCTTCAGTCAATCCACCCACTATCTGTCCACTACCAGGTGATTCTTCAGTCAATCCACCCACCATCTGTCCGCGACAACGTGATTCCTACACTCAATCCACCCTCTATCTGTCCGCTACCAGGTGATTTCTTCAGTCAATCCACCCACTATCTGTCCACTATCAGGTGATTCCTTCAGTCAATTCTCCCACTATCTGTCCACTACCAGGTGATTCCTTCAGTCAATCCACTCACTATCTGTCCACTACCAGATGATTCCTTCAGTCAATCCACCCATTATCTGTTCATTACCAGGTGATTCCTTCAGTCAATCCATCCACCATCTGTCCACTACCAGGTGATTCCTTCAGTCAATCCACCCACTATCTGTCCGCTACCAGGTGATTCCTTCAGTCAATCCACCCATCATCTGTCCACTACCAGTTGATTCCTTCAGTCAATCCACCCACTATCTGTCCGCTACCAGGTGATTCCTTCAGTCAATCCACCCACTATCTGTCCGCTACCAGGTGATTCCTTCAGTCAATCCACCCACTATCTGTCCTCTATCAGGTGATTCCTTCAGTCATTCCACCCACCATCTGTCCGCTACCAGGTGATTCCTTCAGTCTATCCACCCACTATCTGTCCACTATCAGGTGATTCCTTCAGTCAATCCACCCACTATCTGTCCAATACCAGGTAATTCCTTCAGTTAATCCACCCACTATCTGTCCACTATCAGGTGATTCCTTCAGTCAATCCACCCACTATCTGTCCAATACCAGGTAATTCCTTCAGTCAATCCACCCACTATCTGTCCACTACCAGGTGATTCCTTCAGTCAATCCACCCACAATCTGTTCACTACCAGGTCATTCCTTCAGTCAATCCAACCACTATCTGTCCACTACCAGGTGATTCCTTCAGTCCATCCACCCACTATCTGTCCACTATCAGGTGATTCGTTCTGTTAATCCACCCACTATCTGTCCGCTACCAGGTGATTCCTTCAGTCAATCCACCCACTATCTGTCCACTACCAGGTGATTCCTTCAGTCAATCCACCCACCATCTGTCCGCGACAAGGTGATTCCTACACTCAATCCACCCTCTATCTGTCCGCTACCAGGTGATTTCTTCAGTCAATCCACCCACTATCTGTCCACTATCAGGTGATTCCTTCAGTCAATTCTCCCACTATCTGTCCACTACCAGGTGATTCCTTCAGTCAATCCACTCACTATCTGTCCACTACCAGATGATTCCTTCAGTCAATCCACCCATTATCTGTTCATTACCAGGTGATTCCTTCAGTCAATCCAACCACTATCTGTTCACTACCACGTGATTCCTTCAGTCAAACCACCCACTATCTGTCCACTACCAGGTGATTCCTTCCGTCAATCCACCCACTATCTGTCAACTACCAGGTGATTCTTTCAGTCAATCCACCCACTATCTGTCCACTACCAGGTGATTCTTTCAGTCAATCCACCCACTATTTGTCCACTACCAGGGGATTCCTACAGTCAATCCACCCACTATCTGTCCACTACCAGGTGATTCCTTTAGTCAATCCACCCACTATCTGTCCACTACCAGGTGATTCCTTCAGTCAATCCACCCACTATTGTCCGCTACCAGGTGATTCCTTCATTCAATCCACCCACTATCTGTCAACTAGCAGGTGATTCCTTCATTCAATCCACCCACTATCTGTCCACTACCAGGTCAATCCTTCAGTCAATCCACCCACTATCTGTCCGCTACCAGGTGATTCCTTCAGTCAATCCACCCTCTATGTCTGCGCTACCAGGTGATTCCTTCAGTCATCCACCCACTATCTGTCCGCTACCAGGTGATTCCTTCAGTCAATCCACCCACTATACGTCCGCTACCAGGTGATTCCTTCAGTCAATCCACCAACTATCCATCCGCTACCAGGTGATTCCTTCAGCCAATCCACCCACTATCCGTCCGCTACCAGGTGATTCCCTCAGTCAATCCACCCACTATCCGTCCGCTACCATGTGATTCCCTCAGTCAATCCACCCACTATCTGTCCGCTGCCAGGTGATTCCTTCAGTCAATCCACCCACTATCTGTCCGCTACCAGGTGATTCCTTCAGTCAATCCACCAACTATCTGTCGGCTACCAGGTGATTCCTTAAGTCAATCCACCCACTATCTGTCCACTACCAGGTGATTCTTTCAGTCAATAAACCCACTATCTGTCCACTACGAGGGGATTCCTTCAGTCAATCCACACACTATCTGACCGTTACCAGGTGATTTCTTCAGTCAATCCACACACTATCTGTCCACTACCAGGTGATTCCTTCAGTCAATCCACCCACTATTTGTGCACTAACAGGAGATTCCTTCAGTCAATCCACCCACTATCTGTCCACTACCAGGTGATTCCATCAGTCTATCCACCTACTATCTGTCCACTACCAGGTGATTCCTTCAGTCAATCCACCCACTATCTGTCCACTACCAGGTGATTCTTTCAGTCAATCCACCCACTATCTGTCCACTACCAGGTGATTGCTTCAGTCAATCCACCCACTATCTGTCCACTACTAGGTGATTCCTTCAGTCAATCCACCACTATCTGTCCGCTACCAGGTGATTCCTTCAGTCAATCCACACACTATCTGTCCGCTACCAGGTGATTCCTTCAGTCAATCCACCCACTATCTGTCCGCTACCAGGTGATTCCTTCATTCAATCCACCCACCATTTGTTCATTACCAGGTGATTCCTTCATTCAATCCACCCACTATCTGTCCACTACCAGTTCAATCCTTCAGTCAATCGACCCACTATCTGTCCGCTACCAGGTGATTACTTCAGTCAATCCACCCACTATCTGTCCGCTACCAGGTGATTCCTTCAGTCAATCCACCCACTATCTGTCCAATACCAGGTGATTCCTTCAGTCAATCCACCCACTATCCGTCCGCTACCAGGTGATTCCTTCAGTCAATCCACCCACTATCCGTCCGCTACCAGGTGATTCCTTCAGTCAATCCACCCACTATCCGTCCGCTACCAGGTGATTCCCTCAGTCAATCCACCCACTATCTGTCTGCTGCCAGGTGATTCCTTCAGTCAATCCACCCACTATCTGTCCGCTAACAGGTGATTCCTTCAGTAAATCCACCCACTATCTGTCCGCTACCAGGTGATTCCTTCAGTCAATCCACCCACTATCTGTCCACTACCAGGTGATTCCTTCAGTCAATCCACCCACTAACTGTCGACTACCGTGATTCCTTCAGTCAATCCATCCACCATCTGTCCACTACCAGGTGATTCCTTCAGTCAATCCACCCACTATCTGTCCGCTACCAGGTGATTCCTTCAGTCAATCCACCCACTATCTGTCCACTGCCAGGTGATTCCTTCAGTCAATACACCCACAAACTATCGACTACCGTGATTCCTTCAGTCAATCCATCCACCATCTGTCCACTACTAGTTGATTCCTTCAGTCAATCCACCCACTTACTGTCTGCTACCAGGTGATTCGTTCAGTCAATCCACCCACCAACTGTCCACTACCAGGTGATTCCTTCAGTCAAACCACCCACTATCTGTCCGCTATCAAGTGATTCCTTCAGTCAATCCACCCACTATCTGTCCTCTATCAGGTGATTCCTTCAGTCCATCCACCCACTATCTGTCCACTATCAGGTGATTCGTTCTGTTAATCCACCCACTATCTGTCCGCTACCAGGTGATTCCTTCAGTCAATCCACCCACTATCTGTCCACTACCAGGTGATTCCTTCAGTCAATCCACCCACTATCTGTCCACTACCATGATTCCTTCATTCAATCCATCCACCATCTGTCCACTACCAGGTGATTCCTTCAGTCTATCCACCCACTATCTGTCCGCTACCAGGTGATTCCTTCAGTCAATCCACCCACTATCTGACCGCTACCAGGTGATTCCTTCAGTCAATCCACCCACAATCTGTCCGCGACCAGGTGATTCCTTCAGTCAATCCACCCACTATCTGTCCTCTATCAGGTGATTCCTTCAGTCATTCCACCCACCATCTGTCCGCTACCAGGTGATTCCTTCAGTCAATCCACCCACTATCTGTCCACTATCAGGTGATTCCTTCAGTCAATCCACCCACTATCTGTCCAATACCAGGTAATTCCTTCAGTCAATCCACCAACTATCTGTCCTCTATCAGGTGATTCCTTCAGTCAATCCACCCACTATCTGTACACTACCAGGTGATTCTTTCAGTCAATCCACCCACGATCTGTCCACAACCAGGTGATTCCTTCAGTCAATCCATCCACCATCTGTCCACTCCCAGGTGATTCCTTCAGTCAATCCACCCAATATCTGTCCGCTACCAGGTGATTCCTGCAGTCAATCCACCCACCATCTGTCCACTACCAGGTGATTCCTTCAGTCAATTCACCCACTATCTGTCCGCTACCAGGTGATTCCTTCAGTCAATCCACCCACTATCTGTCTGCTACCAGGTGATTCCTTCATTCAATCCACCCACTATCTCTCCACTACCAGGTGATTCCTTCAGTCAATCCACCACTATCTGTCCGCTACCAGGTGATTCATTCAGTCAATCCACCCACATATGTCTGCTACCAGGTGATTCCTTCAGTCAATCCACCCACCATCTGTCCGCTCAAGGTGATTCCTTCAGTCAATTCACCCACTATCTGTCCGCTACCAGGTGATTCCTTCAGTCAATCCACCCACTATCTGTCCGCTACCAGGTGATTCCTTCAGTCAATCCACTCACTATCTGTCCACTACCAGGTGATTCCTTCAGTCAATCCACCCACTAACTGTCGACTACCGTGATTCCTTCAGTCAATCCATCCACCATTTGTCCACTACCAGGTGATTCCTTCAGTCAATCAACCCACTATCTGTCCGCTACCAGGTGATTCCTTCAGTCAATCCACCCACTATCTGTCCACTGCCAGGTGATTCCTTCAGTCAATACACCCACTAACTATCGACTACCGTGATTCCTTCAGTCAATCCATCCACCATCTGTCCACTACTAGTTCATTCCTTCAGTCAATCCACCCACTTACTGTCTGCTACAAGGTGATTCGTTCAGTCAATCCACCCACCAACTGTCCACTACCAGGTGATTCCTTCAGTCAAACCACCCACTACCTGTCCGCTATCAAGTGATTCCTTCAGTATATCCACCCACTATCTGTCCTCTATCAGGTGATTCCTTCAGTCCATCCACCCACTATCTGTCCACTATCAGATGATTCGTTCTGTTAATCCACCCACTATCTGTCCGCTACCAGGTTATTCCTTCAATCAATTCACCCACTATCTGTCCACTACCAGGTGATTCCTTCAGTCAATCCACCCACTATCTGTTCACTACCGTGATTCCTTCAGTCAATCCATCCACCATCTGTCCACTACCAGGTGATTCCTTCAGTCTATCCACCCACTATCTGTCCGCTACCAGGTGATTCCTTCAGTCAATCCACCCACCATCTGTCCACTACCAGGTGATTCCTTCAGTCAATCCACCCACTATCTGACCGCTACCAGGTGATTCCTTCAGTCAATCCACCCACAATCTGTCCGCGACCAGGTGATTCCTTCAGTCAATCCACCCACTATCTGTCCTCTATCAGGTGATTCCTTCAGTCATTCCACCCACCATCTGTCCGCTACCAGGTGATTCCTTCAGTCAATCCACCCACTATCTGTCCACTATCAGGTGATTCCTTCAGTCAATCCACCCACTATCTGTCCAATACCAGGTAATTCCTTCAGTCAATCCACCCACTATCTGTCCTCTATCAGGTGATTCCTTCAGTCAATCCACCCACTATCTGTTCACTACCAGGTGATTCTTTCAGTCAATCCACCCACTATCTGTCCACTACCAGGTGATTCCTTCAGTCAATCCACCCACTATCTGTCCACTACCAGGTGATTCCTTCAGTCAATCCACACACTGTCTGTCCACTACCAGGTGATTCCTTCAGTCAATCCACCACTATCTGTCCGCTACTAGGTGATTCCTTCAGTCAATCCACCACTATCTGTCCGCTACCAGGTGATTCCTTCAGTCAATCCACCCACTATCTGTCTGCTACCAGGTGAATCCTTCATTCAATCCACCCACTATCTGTCCACTACCAGGTGATTCCTTCAGTCAATCCACCCACTATCTGTCCGCAACCAGGTGATTCCTTCAGTCAATACACCCACTATCTGTCCACTACCAGGTGATTCCTTCAGTCAATCCACCCACTATCTGTCCGCTACCAGGTGATTCCTTGAGTTAATCGACCCACTATCTGTCCGCTACCAGGTGATTCATTCAGTCAATCCACCCACTATATGTCTGCTACCAGGTGATTCTTTCAGTCAATCCACCCACCATCTGTCCGCTCAAGGTGATTCCTTTAGTCAATTCACCCACTATCTGTCCGCTACCAGGTGATTCCTTCAGTCAATCCACCCACTATCTGTCCACTACCAGGTGATTCCTTCAGTCAATCCACCCACTATCTGTCCACTACCAGGTGATTCCTTCAGTCAATCCACCCACTATCTGTCCACTACCAGGTGATTCCTTCGGTCAATCCACACACTGTCTGTCCATACCAGGTGATTCTTTCAGTCAATCCACCCACTATCTGTCCACTACCGTGATTCCTTCAGTCAATCCATCCACCATCTGTCCACTACCAGGTGATTCCTTCAGTCAATCCACCCACTATCTGTCCGCAACCAGGTGATTCCTTCAGTCAATCCACCCATCATCTGTCCACTACCAGGTGATTCCTTCAGTCAATCCACCCACTATCTGTCCGCTACCAGGTGATTCCTTCAGTCAATCCACCCACTATCTGTCCGCTACCAGGTGATTCCTTCAGTCAATCCACCCACTATCTGTCCTCTATCAGGTGATTCCTTCAGTCATTCCACCCACCATCTGTCCGCTACCAGGTGATTCCTTCAGTCTATCCACCCACTATCTGTCCACTATCAGGTGATTCCTTCAGTCAATCCACCCACTATCTGTCCAATACCAGGTAATTCCTTCAGTTAATCCACCCACTATCTGTCCACTATCAGGTGATTCCTTCAGTCAATCCACCCACTATCTGTCCAATACCAGGTAATTCCTTCAGTCAATCCACCCACTATCTGTCCACTACCAGGTGATTCCTTCAGTCAATCCACCCACTATCTGTTCACTACCAGGTCATTCCTTCAGTCAATCCAACCACTATCTGTCCACTACCAGGTGATTCCTTCAGTCCATCCACCCACTATCTGTCCACTATCAGGTGATTCGTTCTGTTAATCCACCCACTATCTGTCCGCTACCAGGTGATTCCTTCAGTCAATCCACCCACTATCTGTCCACTACCAGGTGATTCCTGCAGTCAATCCACCCACCATCTGTCCGCGACAAGGTGATTCCTACACTCAATCCACCCTCTATCTGTCCGCTACCAGGTGATTTCTTCAGTCAATCCACCCACTATCTGTCCACTATCAGGTGATTCCTTCAGTCAATTCTCCCACTATCTGTCCACTACCAGGTGATTCCTTCAGTCAATCCACTCACTATCTGTCCACTACCAGATGATTCCTTCAGTCAATCCACCCATTATCTGTTCATTACCAGGTGATTCCTTCAGTCAATCCAACCACTATCTGTTCACTACCACGTGATTCCTTCAGTCAAACCACCCACTATCTGTCCACTACCAGGTGATTCCTTCCGTCAATCCACCCACTATCTGTCAACTACCAGGTGATTCTTTCAGTCAATCCACCCACTATCTGTCCACTACCAGGTGATTCTTTCAGTCAATCCACCCACTATTTGTCCACTACCAGGGGATTCCTTCAGTCAATCCACCCACTATCTGTCCACTACCAGGTGATTCTTTTAGTCAATCCACCCACTATCTGTCCGCTACCAGGTGATTCCTTCAGTCAATCCACCCTCTATGTCTGCGCTACCAGGTGATTCCTTCAGTCATCCACCCACTATCTGTCCGCTACCAGGTGATTCCTTCAGTCAATCCACCCACTATACGTCCGCTACCAGGTGATTCCTTCAGTCAATCCACCAACTATCCATCCGCTACCAGGTGATTCCTTCAGCCAATCCACCCACTATCCGTCCGCTACCAGGTGATTCCCTCAGTCAATCCACCCACTATCCGTCCGCTACCATGTGATTCCCTCAGTCAATCCACCCACTATCTGTCCGCTGCCAGGTGATTCCTTCAGTCAATCCACCCACTATCTGTCCGCTACCAGGTGATTCCTTCAGTCAATCCACCAACTATCTGTCGGCTACCAGGTGATTCCTTAAGTCAATCCACCCACTATCTGTCCACTACCAGGTGATTCTTTCAGTCAATCAACCCACTATCTGTCCACTACGAGGGGATTCCTTCAGTCAATCCACACACTATCTGACCGTTACCAGGTGATTTCTTCAGTCAATCCACACACTATCTGTCCACTACCAGGTGATTCCTTCAGTCAATCCACCCACTATTTGTGCACTAACAGGAGATTCCTTCAGTCAATCCACCCACTATCTGTCCACTACCAGGTGATTCCATCAGTCTATCCACCTACTATCTGTCCACTACCAGGTGATTCCTTCAGTCAATCCACCCACTATCTGTCCACTACCAGGTGATTCTTTCAGTCAATCCACCCACTATCTGTCCACTACCAGGTGATTGCTTCAGTCAATCCACCCACTATCTGTCCACTACTAGGTGATTCCTTCAGTCAATCCACCACTATCTGTCCGCTACCAGGTGATTCCTTCAGTCAATCCACACACTATCTGTCCGCTACCAGGTGATTCCTTCAGTCAATCCACCCACTATCTGTCCGCTACCAGGTGATTCCTTCATTCAATCCACCCACCATTTGTTCATTACCAGGTGATTCCTTCATTCAATCCACCCACTATCTGTCCACTACCAGTTCAATCCTTCAGTCAATCGACCCACTATCTGTCCGCTACCAGGTGATTACTTCAGTCAATCCACCCACTATCTGTCCGCTACCAGGTGATTCCTTCAGTCAATCCACCCACTATCTGTCCAATACCAGGTGATTCCTTCAGTCAATCCACCCACTATCCGTCCGCTACCAGGTGATTCCTTCAGTCAATCCACCCACTATCTGTCCACTGCCAGGTGATTCCTTCAGTCAATACACCCACTAACTATCGACTACCGTGATTCCTTCAGTCAATCCATCCACCATCTGTCCACTACTAGTTCATTCCTTCAGTCAATCCACCCACTTACTGTCTGCTACTAGGTGATTCGTTCAGTCAATCCACCCACCAACTGTCCACTACCAGGTGATTCCTTCAGTCAAACCACCCACTACCTGTCCGCTATCAAGTGATTCCTTCAGTATATCCACCCACTATCTGTCCTCTATCAGGTGATTCCTTCAGTCCATCCACCCACTATCTGTCCACTATCAGATGATTCGTTCTGTTAATCCACCCACTATCTGTCCGCTACCAGGTTATTCCTTCAATCAATTCACCCACTATCTGTCCACTACCAGGTGATTCCTTCAGTCAATCCACCCACTATCTGTTCACTACCGTGATTCCTTCAGTCAATCCATCCACCATCTGTCCACTACCAGGTGATTCCTTCAGTCTATCCACCCACTATCTGTCCGCTACCAGGTGATTCCTTCAGTCAATCCACCCACCATCTGTCCACTACCAGGTGATTCCTTCAGTCAATCCACCCACTATCTGACCGCTACCAGGTGATTCCTTCAGTCAATCCACCCACAATCTGTCCGCGACCAGGTGATTCCTTCAGTCAATCCACCCACTATCTGTCCTCTATCAGGTGATTCCTTCAGTCATTCCACCCACCATCTGTCCGCTACCAGGTGATTCCTTCAGTCAATCCACCCACTATCTGTCCACTATCAGGTGATTCCTTCAGTCAATCCACCCACTATCTGTCCAATACCAGGTAATTCCTTCAGTCAATCCACCCACTATCTGTCCTCTATCAGGTGATTCCTTCAGTCAATCCACCCACTATCTGTTCACTACCAGGTGATTCTTTCAGTCAATCCACCCACTATCTGTCCACTACCAGGTGATTCCTTCAGTCAATCCACCCACTATCTGTCCACTACCAGGTGATTCCTTCAGTCAATCCACACACTGTCTGTCCACTACCAGGTGATTCCTTCAGTCAATCCACCACTATCTGTCCGCTACTATGTGATTCCTTCAGTCAATCCACCACTATCTGTCCGCTACCAGGTGATTCCTTCAGTCAATCCACCCACTATCTGTCTGCTACCAGGTGAATCCTTCATTCAATCCACCCACTATCTGTCCACTACCAGGTGATTCCTTCAGTCAATCCACCCACTATCTGTCCGCAACCAGGTGATTCCTTCAGTCAATACACCCACTATCTGTCCACTACCAGGTGATTCCTTCAGTCAATCCACCCACTATCTGTCCGCTACCAGGTGATTCCTTGAGTTAATCGACCCACTATCTGTCCGCTACCAGGTGATTCATTCAGTCAATCCACCCACTATATGTCTGCTACCAGGTGATTCTTTCAGTCAATCCACCCACCATCTGTCCGCTCAAGGTGATTCCTTTAGTCAATTCACCCACTATCTGTCCGCTACCAGGTGATTCCTTCAGTCAATCCACCCACTATCTGTCCACTACCAGGTGATTCCTTCAGTCAATCCACCCACTATCTGTCCACTACCAGGTGATTCCTTCAGTCAATCCACCCACTATCTGTCCACTACCAGGTGATTCCTTCGGTCAATCCACACACTGTCTGTCCATACCAGGTGATTCTTTCAGTCAATCCACCCACTATCTGTCCACTACCGTGATTCCTTCAGTCAATCCATCCACCATCTGTCCACTACCAGGTGATTCCTTCAGTCAATCCACCCACTATCTGTCCGCAACCAGGTGATTCCTTCAGTCAATCCACCCATCATCTGTCCACTACCAGGTGATTCCTTCAGTCAATCCACCCACTATCTGTCCGCTACCAGGTGATTCCTTCAGTCAATCCACCCACTATCTGTCCGCTACCAGGTGATTCCTTCAGTCAATCCACCCACTATCTGTCCTCTATCAGGTGATTCCTTCAGTCATTCCACCCACCATCTGTCCGCTACCAGGTGATTCCTTCAGTCTATCCACCCACTATCTGTCCACTATCAGGTGATTCCTTCAGTCAATCCACCCACTATCTGTCCAATACCAGGTAATTCCTTCAGTTAATCCACCCACTATCTGTCCACTATCAGGTGATTCCTTCAGTCAATCCACCCACTATCTGTCCAATACCAGGTAATTCCTTCAGTCAATCCACCCACTATCTGTCCACTACCAGGTGATTCCTTCAGTCAATCCACCCACTATCTGTTCACTACCAGGTCATTCCTTCAGTCAATCCAACCACTATCTGTCCACTACCAGGTGATTCCTTCAGTCCATCCACCCACTATCTGTCCACTATCAGGTGATTCGTTCTGTTAATCCACCCACTATCTGTCCGCTACCAGGTGATTCCTTCAGTCAATCCACCCACTATCTGTCCACTACCAGGTGATTCCTGCAGTCAATCCACCCACCATCTGTCCGCGACAAGGTGATTCCTACACTCAATCCACCCTCTATCTGTCCGCTACCAGGTGATTTCTTCAGTCAATCCACCCACTATCTGTCCACTATCAGGTGATTCCTTCAGTCAATTCTCCCACTATCTGTCCACTACCAGGTGATTCCTTCAGTCAATCCACTCACTATCTGTCCACTACCAGATGATTCCTTCAGTCAATCCACCCATTATCTGTTCATTACCAGGTGATTCCTTCAGTCAATCCAACCACTATCTGTTCACTACCACGTGATTCCTTCAGTCAAACCACCCACTATCTGTCCACTACCAGGTGATTCCTTCCGTCAATCCACCCACTATCTGTCAACTACCAGGTGATTCTTTCAGTCAATCCACCCACTATCTGTCCACTACCAGGTGATTCTTTCAGTCAATCCACCCACTATTTGTCCACTACCAGGGGATTCCTTCAGTCAATCCACCCACTATCTGTCCACTACCAGGTGATTCTTTTAGTCAATCCACCCACTATCTGTCCGCTACCAGGTGATTCCTTCAGTCAATCCACCCTCTATGTCTGCGCTACCAGGTGATTCCTTCAGTCATCCACCCACTATCTGTCCGCTACCAGGTGATTCCTTCAGTCAATCCACCCACTATACGTCCGCTACCAGGTGATTCCTTCAGTCAATCCACCAACTATCCATCCGCTACCAGGTGATTCCTTCAGCCAATCCACCCACTATCCGTCCGCTACCAGGTGATTCCCTCAGTCAATCCACCCACTATCCGTCCGCTACCATGTGATTCCCTCAGTCAATCCACCCACTATCTGTCCGCTGCCAGGTGATTCCTTCAGTCAATCCACCCTCTATGTCTGCGCTACCAGGTGATTCCTTCAGTCATCCACCCACTATCTGTCCGCTACCAGGTGATTCCTTCAGTCAATCCAACCACTATCTGTCCACTACCAGGTGATTCCTTCAGTCAATCCACTCACTATCTGTCCACTACCAGATGATTCCTTCAGTCAATCCACCCATTATCTGTTCATTACCAGGTGATTCCTTCAGTCAATCCAACCACTATCTGTTCACTACCACGTGATTCCTTCAGTCAAACCACCCACTATCTGTCCACTACCAGGTGATTCCTTCCGTCAATCCACCCACTATCTGTCAACTACCAGGTGATTCTTTCAGTCAATCCACCCACTATCTGTCCACTACCAGGTGATTCTTTCAGTCAATCCACCCACTATTTGTCCACTACCAGGGGATTCCTTCAGTCAATCCACCCACTATCTGTCCACTACCAGGTGATTCTTTTAGTCAATCCACCCACTATCTGTCCGCTACCAGGTGATTCCTTCAGTCAATCCACCCTCTATGTCTGCGCTACCAGGTGATTCCTTCAGTCATCCACCCACTATCTGTCCGCTACCAGGTGATTCCTTCAGTCAATCCACCCACTATACGTCCGCTACCAGGTGATTCCTTCAGTCAATCCACCAACTATCCATCCGCTACCAGGTGATTCCTTCAGCCAATCCACCCACTATCCGTCCGCTACCAGGTGATTCCCTCAGTCAATCCACCCACTATCCGTCCGCTACCATGTGATTCCCTCAGTCAATCCACCCACTATCTGTCCGCTGCCAGGTGATTCCTTCAGTCAATCCACCCACTATCTGTCCACTACCAGGTGATTCCTTCAGTCAATCCACCCACTATCTGTTCACTACCAGGTCATTCCTTCAGTCAATCCAACCACTATCTGTCCACTACCAGGTGATTCCTTCAGTCCATCCACCCACTATCTGTCCACTATCAGGTGATTCGTTCTGTTAATCCACCCACTATCTGTCCGCTACCAGGTGATTCCTTCAGTCAATCCACCCACTATCTGTCCACTACCAGGTGATTCCTGCAGTCAATCCACCCACCATCTGTCCGCGACAAGGTGATTCCTACACTCAATCCACCCTCTATCTGTCCGCTACCAGGTGATTTCTTCAGTCAATCCACCCACTATCTGTCCACTATCAGGTGATTCCTTCAGTCAATTCTCCCACTATCTGTCCACTACCAGGTGATTCCTTCAGTCAATCCACTCACTATCTGTCCACTACCAGATGATTCCTTCAGTCAATCCACCCATTATCTGTTCATTACCAGGTGATTCCTTCAGTCAATCCAACCACTATCTGTTCACTACCACGTGATTCCTTCAGTCAAACCACCCACTATCTGTCCACTACCAGGTGATTCCTTCCGTCAATCCACCCACTATCTGTCAACTACCAGGTGATTCTTTCAGTCAATCCACCCACTATCTGTCCACTACCAGGTGATTCTTTCAGTCAATCCACCCACTATTTGTCCACTACCAGGGGATTCCTTCAGTCAATCCACCCACTATCTGTCCACTACCAGGTGATTCTTTTAGTCAATCCACCCACTATCTGTCCACTACCAGGTGATTCCTTCAGTCAATCCACCCACTATTGTCCGCTACCAGGTGATTCCTTCATTCAATCCACCCACTATCTGTCAACTAGCAGGTGATTCCTTCATTCAATCCACCCACTATCTGTCCACTACCTGGTCAATCCTTCAGTCAATCCACCCACTATCTGTCCGCTACCAGGTGATTCCTTCAGTCAATCCACCCTCTATGTCTGCGCTACCAGGTGATTCCTTCAGTCAATCCACCCACTATCTGTCCGCTACCAGGTGATTCCTTCAGTCAATCCACCCACTATACGTCCGCTACCAGGTGATTCCTTCAGTCAATCCACCAACTATCCATCCGCTACCAGGTGATTCCTTCAGCCAATCCACCCACTATCCGTCCGCTACCAGGTGATTCCCTCAGTCAATCCACCCACTATCTGTCCGCTGCCAGGTGATTCCTTCGGTCAATCCACCCACTATCTGTCCGCTACCAGGTGATTCCTTCAGTCAATCCACCAACTATCTGTCGGCTACCAGGTGATTCCTTCAGTCAATCCACCCACTATACGTCCGCTACCAGGTGATTCCTTCAGTCAATCCACCAACTATCCATCCGCTACCAGGTGATTCCTTCAGCCAATCCACCCACTATCCGTCCGCTACCAGGTGATTCCCTCAGTCAATACACCCACTATCTGTCCGCTGCCAGGTGATTCCTTCGGTCAATCCACCCACTATCTGTCCAATACCAGGTAATTCCTTCAGTCAATCCACCCACTATCTGTCCACTATCAGGTGATTCCTTCAGTCAATCCACCCACTATCTGTTCACTACCAGGTCATTCCTTCAGTCAATCCAACCACTATCTGTCCACTACCAGGTGATTCCTTCAGTCCATCCACCCACTATCTGTCCACTATCAGGTGATTCGTTCTGTTAATCCACCCACTATCTGTCCGCTACAAGGTGATTCCTTCAGTCAATCCACCCACTATCTGTCCACTACCAGGTGATTCCTGCAGTCAATCCACCCACCATCTGTCCGCGACAAGGTGATTCCTACACTCAATCCACCCTCTATCTGTCCGCTACCAGGTGATTTCTTCAGTGAATCCACCCACTATCTGTCCACTATCAGGTGATTCCTTCAGTCAATTCTCCCACTATCTGTCCACTACCAGGTGATTCCTTCAGTCAATCCACTCACTATCTGTCCACTACCAGATGATTCCTTCAGTCAATCCACCCATTATCTGTTCATTACCAGGTGATTCCTTCAGTCAATCCAACCACTATCTGTTCACTACCACGTGATTCCTTCAGTCAAACCACCCACTATCTGTCCACTACCAGGTGATTCCTTCCGTCAATCCACCCACTATCTGTCAACTACCAGGTGATTCTTTCAGTCAATCCACCCACTATCTGTCCACTACCAGGTGATTCTTTCAGTCAATCCACCCACTATTTGTCCACTACCAGGGGATTCCTTCAGTCAATCCACCCACTATCTGTCCACTACCAGGTGATTCTTTTAGTCAATCCACCCACTATCTGTCCACTACCAGGTGATTCCTTCAGTCAATCCACCCACTATTGTCCGCTACCAGGTGATTCCTTCATTCAATCCACCCACTATCTGTCAACTAGCAGGTGATTCCTTCATTCAATCCACCCACTATCTGTCCACTACCTGGTCAATCCTTCAGTCAATCCACCCACTATCTGTCCGCTACCAGGTGATTCCTTCAGTCAATCCACCCTCTATGTCTGCGCTACCAGGTGATTCCTTCAGTCAATCCACCCACTATCTGTCCGCTACCAGGTGATTCCTTCAGTCAATCCACCCACTATACGTCCGCTACCAGGTGATTCCTTCAGTCAATCCACCAACTATCCATCCGCTACCAGGTGATTCCTTCAGCCAATCCACCCACTATCCGTCCGCTACCAGGTGATTCCCTCAGTCAATCCACCCACTATCTGTCCGCTGCCAGGTGATTCCTTCGGTCAATCCACCCACTATCTGTCCGCTACCAGGTGATTCCTTCAGTCAATCCACCAACTATCTGTCGGCTACCAGGTGATTCCTTCAGTCAATCCACCCACTATACGTCCGCTACCAGGTGATTCCTTCAGTCAATCCACCAACTATCCATCCGCTACCAGGTGATTCCTTCAGCCAATCCACCCACTATCCGTCCGCTACCAGGTGATTCCCTCAGTCAATCCACCCACTATCTGTCCGCTGCCAGGTGATTCCTTCGGTCAATCCACCCACTATCTGTCCACTACCAGGTGATTCCTTCAGTCAATCCACCAACTATCTGTCGGCTACCAGGTGATTCCTTAAGTCAATCAACCCACTATCTGTCCACTACGAGGGGATTCCTTCAGTCAATCCACACACTATCTGACCGTTACCAGGTGATTTCTTCAGTCAATCCACACACTATCTGTCCACTACCAGGTGATTCCTTCAGTCAATCCACCCACTATTTGTGCACTACCAGGAGATTCCTTCAGTCAATCCACCCACTATCTGTCCACTACCAGGTGATTCCATCAGTCTATCCACCCACTATCTGTCCACTACCAGGTGATTCCTTCAGTCAATCCACCCACTATCTGTCCACTACCAGGTGATTCTTTCAGTCAATCCACCCACTATCTGTCCACTACCAGGTGATTGCTTCAGTCAATCCACCCACTATCTGTCCACTACTAGGTGATTCCTTCAGTCAATCCACCACTATCTGTCCGCTACCAGGTGATTCCTTCAGTCAATCCACACACTATCTGTCCGCTACCAGGTGATTCCTTCAGTCAATCCACCCACTATCTGTCCGCTACCAGGTGATTCCTTCATTCAATCCACCCACCATTTGTTCATTACCAGGTGATTCCTTCATTCAATCCACCCACTATCTGTCCACTACCAGTTCAATCCTTCAGTCAATCTACCCACTATCTGTCCGCTACCAGGTGATTACTTCAGTCAATCCACCCACTATCTGTCCGCTACCAGGTGATTCCTTCAGTCAATCCACCCACTATCTGTCCAATACCAGGTGATTCCTTCAGTCAATCCACCCACTATCCGTCCGCTACCAGGTGATTCCTTCAGTCAATCCACCCACTATCCGTCCGCTACCAGTTGATTCCTTCAGTCAATCCACCCACTATCCGTCCGCTACCAGGTGATTCCCTCAGTCAATCCACCCACTTACTGTCTGCTACCAGGTGATTCGTTCAGTCAATCCACCCACCAACTGTCCACTACCAGGTGATTCCTTCAGTCAAACCACCCACTATCTGTCCGCTATCAAGTGATTCCTTCAGTCAATCCACCCACTATCTGTCCTCTATCAGGTGATTCCTTCAGTCAATCCACCCACTATCTGTCCACTATCAGGTGATTCGTTCTGTTAATCCACCCACTATCTGTCCGCTACCAGGTGATTCCTTCAGTCAATCCACCCACTATCTGTCCACTACCAGGTGATTCCTTCAGTCAATCCACCCACTATCTGTCCACTACCATGATTCCTTCATTCAATCCATCCACCATCTGTCCACTACCAGGTGATTCCTTCGGTCTATCCACCCACTATCTGTCCGCTACCAGGTGATTCCTTCAGTCAATCCACCCACTATCTCACCGCTACCAGGTGATTGCTTCAGTCAATCCACCCACAATCTGTCCGCGACCAGGTGATTCCTTCAGTCAATCCACCCACTATCTGTCCTCTATCAGGTGATTCCTTCAGTCATTCCACCCACCATCTGTCCGCTACCAGGTGATTCCTTCAGTCAATCCACCCACTATCTGTCCACTATCAGGTGATTCCTTCAGTCAATCCACCCACTATCTGTCCAATAACAGGTAATTCCTTCAGTCAATCCACCAACTATCTGTCCTCTATCAGGTGATTCCTTCAGTCAATCCACCCACTATCTGTACACTACCAGGTGATTCTTTCAGTCAATCCACCCACTATCTGTCCACAACCAGGTGATTCCTTCAGTCAATCCATCCACCATCTGTCCACTACCAGGTGATTCCTTCAGTCAATCCACCCACTATCTGTCCGCTACCAGGTGATTCCTGCAGTCAATCCACCCACCATCTGTCCACTACCAGGTGATTCCTTCAGTCAATTCACCCACTATCTGTCCGCTACCAGGTGATTCCTTCAGTCAATCCACCCACTATCTGTCTGCTACCAGGTGATTCCTTCATTCAATCCACCCACTATCTCTCCACTACCAGGTGATTCCTTCAGTCAATCCACCACTATCTGTCCGCTACCAGGTGATTCATTCAGTCAATCCACCCACATATGTCTGCTACCAGGTGATTCCTTCAGTCAATCCACCCACCATCTGTCCGCTCAAGGTGATTCCTTCAGTCAATTCACCCACTATCTGTCCGCTACCAGGTGATTCCTTCAGTCAATCCACCCACTATCTGTCCGCTACCAGGTGATTCCTTCAGTCAATCCACTCACTATCTGTCCACTACCAGGTGATTCCTTCAGTCAATCCACCCACTAACTGTCGACTACCGTGATTCCTTCAGTCAATCCATCCACCATTTGTCCACTACCAGGTGATTCCTTCAGTCAATCAACCCACTATCTGTCCGCTACCAGGTGATTCCTTCAGTCAATCCACCCACTATCTGTCCACTGCCAGGTGATTCCTTCAGTCAATACACCCACTAACTATCGACTACCGTGATTCCTTCAGTCAATCCATCCACCATCTGTCCACTACTAGTTCATTCCTTCAGTCAATCCACCCACTTACTGTCTGCTACTAGGTGATTCGTTCAGTCAATCCACCCACCAACTGTCCACTACCAGGTGATTCCTTCAGTCAAACCACCCACTACCTGTCCGCTATCAAGTGATTCCTTCAGTATATCCACCCACTATCTGTCCTCTATCAGGTGATTCCTTCAGTCCATCCACCCACTATCTGTCCACTATCAGATGATTCGTTCTGTTAATCCACCCACTATCTGTCCGCTACCAGGTTATTCCTTCAATCAATCCACCCACTATCTGTCCACTACCAGGTGATTCCTTCAGTCAATCCACCCACTATCTGTTCACTACCGTGATTCCTTCAGTCAATCCATCCACCATCTGTCCACTACCAGGTGATTCCTTCAGTCTATCCACCCACTATCTGTCCGCTACCAGGTGATTCCTTCAGTCAATCCACCCACCATCTGTCCACTACCAGGTGATTCCTTCAGTCAATCCACCCACTATCTGACCGCTACCAGGTGATTCCTTCAGTCAATCCACCCACAATCTGTCCGCGACCAGGTGATTCCTTCAGTCAATCCACCCACTATCTGTCCTCTATCAGGTGATTCCTTCAGTCATTCCACACACCATCTGTCCGCTACCAGGTGATTCCTTCAGTCAATCCACCCACTATCTGTCCACTATCAGGTGATTCCTTCAGTCAATCCACCCACTATCTGTCCAATACCAGGTAATTCCTTCAGTCAATCCACCCACTATCTGTCCTCTATCAGGTGATTCCTTCAGTCAATCCACCCACTATCTGTTCACTACCAGGTGATTCTTTCAGTCAATCCACCCACTATCTGTCCACTACCAGGTGATTCCTTCAGTCAATCCACCCACTATCTGTCCACTACCAGGTGATTCCTTCAGTCAATCCACACACTGTCTGTCCACTACCAGGTGATTCCTTCAGTCAATCCACCACTATCTGTCCGCTACCAGGTGATTCCTTCAGTCAATCCACACACTATCTGTCCGCTACCAGGTGATTCCTTCAGTCAATCCACCCACTATCTGTCTGCTACCAGGTGATTCCTTCATTCAATCCACCCACTATCTGTCCACTACCAGGTGATTCCTTCAGTCAATCCACCCACTATCTGTCCGCAACCAGGTGATTCCTTCAGTCAATACACCCACTATCTGTCCACTACCAGGTGATTCCTTCAGTCAATCCACCCACTATCTGTCCGCTACCAGGTGATTCCTTGAGTTAATCGACCCACTATCTGTCCGCTACCAGGTGATTCATTCAGTCAATCCACCCACTATATGTCTGCTACCAGGTGATTCTTTCAGTCAATCCACCCACCATCTGTCCGCTCAAGGTGATTCCTTCAGTCAATTCACCCACTATCTGTCCGCTACCAGGTGATTCCTTCAGTCAATCCACCCACTATCTGTCCACTACCAGGTGATTCCTTCAGTCAATCCACCCACTATCTGTCCACTACCAGGTGATTCCTTCAGTCAATCCACCCACTATCTGTCCACTACCAGGTGATTCCTTCGGTCAATCCACACACTGTCTGTCCATACCAGGTGATTCTTTCAGTCAATCCACCCACTATCTGTCCACTACCGTGATTCCTTCAGTCAATCCATCCACCATCTGTCCACTACCAGGTGATTCCTTCAGTCAATCCACCCACTATCTGTCCGCAACCAGGTGATTCCTTCAGTCAATCCACCCATCATCTGTCCACTACCAGGTGATTCCTTCAGTCAATCCACCCACTATCTGTCCGCTACCAGGTGATTCCTTCAGTCAATCCACCCACTATCTGTCCGCTACCAGGTGATTCCTTCAGTCAATCCACCCACTATCTGTCCTCTATCAGGTGATTCCTTCAGTCATTCCACCCACCATCTGTCCGCTACCAGGTGATTCCTTCAGTCTATCCACCCACTATCTGTCCACTATCAGGTGATTCCTTCAGTCAATCCACCCACTATCTGTCCAATACCAGGTAATTCCTTCAGTTAATCCACCCACTATCTGTCCACTATCAGGTGATTCCTTCAGTCAATCCACCCACTATCTGTCCAATACCAGGTAATTCCTTCAGTCAATCCACCCACTATCTGTCCACTACCAGGTGATTCCTTCAGTCAATCCACCCACTATCTGTCCACTACCGTGATTCCTTCAGTCAATCCATCCACCATCTGTCCACTACCAGGTGATTCCTTCAGTCAATCCACCCACTATCTGTCCGCTACCAGGTGATTCCTTCAGTCAATCCACCCACCATCTGTCCACTACCAGGTGATTCCTTCAGTCAATCCACCCACTATCTGTCCGCTACCAGGTGATTCCTTCAGTCAATCCACCCACTATCTGTCCGCTACCAGGTGATTCCTTCAGTCAATCCACCCACTATCTGTCCTCTATCAGGTGATTCCTTCAGTCATTCCACCCACCATCTGTCCGCTACCAGGTGATTCGTTCAGTCAATCCACCCACTATCTGTCCACTATCAGGTGATTCCTTCAGTCAATCCACCCACTATCTGTCCAATACCAGGTAATTCCTTCAGTTAATCCACCCACTATCTGTCCACTATCAGGTGATTCCTTCAGTCAATCCACCCACTATCTGTCCAATGCCAGGTAATTCCTTCAGTCAATCCACCCACTATCTGTCCACTACCAGGTGATTCCTTCAGTCAATCCACCCACTATCTGTTCACTACCAGGTGATTCCTTCAGTCAATCCAACCACTATCTGTCCACTACCAGGTGATTCCTTCAGTCAATCCACCCACTATCTGTCCACTACCAGGTGATTCCTTCAGTCAATCCACCAACTATCTGTCCACTACCAGGTGATTCCTTCAGTCAATCCACCCACTATCTGTCCACTACCAGGTGATTGCTTCAGTCAATCCACCCACTATCTGTCCACTACCAGGTGATTCCTTCAGTCAATCCACCCACTATCTGTCCACTACCAGGTGATTCCTTCAGTCAATCCACCCACTATCTGTCCACTACCAGGTGATTCCTTCAGTCAATCCACCCACTATCTCTCCACTACCAGGTGATTCCTTCAGTCAATCCACCACTATCTGTCCGCTACCAGGTGATTCCTTCAGTCAATCCACACACTATCTGTCCGCTACCAGGTGATTCCTTCAGTCAATCCACCCACTATCTGTCTGCTACCAGGTGATTCCTTCATTAAATCCACCCACTATCTGTCCGCTACCAGGTGATTCCTTCAGTCAATCCACCCACTATCTGTCCGCAACCAGTTGATTCCTTCAGTCAATACACCCACTATCTGTCCACTACCAGGTGATTCCTTCAGTCAATCCACCCACTATCTGTCCGCTACCAGGTGATTCCTTGAGTCAATCGACCCACTATCTGTCCGCTACCAGGTGATTCATTCAGTCAATCCATCCACTATATGTCTGCTACCAGGTGATTCCTTCAGTCAATCCACCCACCATCTGTCCGCTCAAGGTGATTCCTTCAGTCAATTCACCCACTATCTGTCCGCTACCAGGAGATTCCTTCAGTCAATCCACCCACTATCTGTCCGCTACCAGGTGATTCCTTCAGTCAATCCACCCACTATCTGTCCACTACCAGGTGATTCCTTCAGTCAATCCACCCACTAACTGTCGACTACCGTGATTCCTTCAGTCAATCCATCCACCATCTGTCCACTACCAGGTGATTCCTTCAGTCAATCCACCCACTATCTGTCCGCTACCAGGTGATTCCTTCAGTCAATCCACCCACTATCTGTCCACTGCCAGGTGATTCCTTCAGTCAATACACCCACAAACTATCAACTACCGTGATTCCTTCAGTCAATCCATCCACCATCTGTCCACTACTAGTTGATTCCTTCAGTCAATCCACCCACTTACTGTCTGCTACCAGGTGATTCGTTCAGTCAATCCACCCACCAACTGTCCACTACCAGGTGATTCCTTCAGTCAAACCACCCACTATCTGTCCGCTATCAAGTGATTCCTTCAGTCAATCCACCCACTATCTGTCCTCTATCAGGTGATTCCTTCAGTCCATCCACCCACTATCTGTCCACTATCAGGTGATTCGTTCTGTTAATCCACCCACTATCTGTCCGCTACCAGGTGATTCCTTCAGTCAATCCACCCACTATCTGTCCACTACCAGGTGATTCCTTCAGTCAATCCACCCACTATCTGTCCACTACCATGATTCCTTCAGTCAATCCATCCACCATCTGTCCACTACCAGGTGATTCCTTCAGTCTATCCACCCACTATCTGTCCGCTACCAGGTGATTCCTTCAGTCAATCCACCCACCATCTGTCCACTACCAGGTGATTCCTTCAGTCAATCCACCCACTATCTGACCGCTACCAGGTGATTCCTTCAGTCAATCCACCCACAATCTGTCCGCGACCAGGTGATTCCTTCAGTCAATCCACCCACTATCTGTCCTCTATCAGGTGATTCCTTCAGTCATTCCACCCACCATCTGTCCGCTACCAGGTGATTCCTTCAGTCAATCCACCCACCATCTGTCCACTATCAGGTGATTCCTTCAGTCAATCCACCCACTATCTGTCCAATAACAGGTAATTCCTTCAGTCAATCCACCAACTATCTGTCCTCTATCAGGTGATTCCTTCAGTCAATCCACCCACTATCTGTACACTACCAGGTGATTCTTTCAGTCAATCCACCCACTATCTGTCCACAACCAGGTGATTCCTTCAGTCAATACACCCACTATCTGTCCACTACCGTGATTCCTTCAGTCAATCCATCCACCATCTGTCCACTACCAGGTGATTCCTTCAGTCAATCCACCCACTATCTGTCCGCTACCAGGTGATTCCTGCAGTCAATCCACCCACCATCTGTCCACTACCAGGTGATTCCTTCAGTCAATCCACCCACAATCTGTCCGCTACCAGGTGATTCCTTCAGTCAATCCACCCACTATCTGTCCGCTACCAGGTGATTCCTTCATTCAATCCACCCACTATCTCTCCACTACCAGGTGATTCCTTCAGTCAATCCACCACTATCTGTCCGCTACCAGGTGATTCATTCAGTCAATCCACCCACTATATGTCTGCTACCAGGTGATTCCTTCAGTCAATCCACCCACCATCTGTCCGCTCAAGGTGATTCCTTCAGTCAATTCACCCACTATCTGTCCGCTACCAGGTGATTCCTTCAGTCAATCCACCCACTATCTGTCCGCTACCAGGTGATTCCTTCAGTCAATCCACCCACTATCTGTCCACTACCAGGTGATTCCTTCAGTCAATCCACCCACTAACTGTCGACTACCGTGATTCCTTCAGTCAATCCATCCACCATCTGTCCACTACCAGGTGATTCCTTCAGTCAATCAACCCACTATCTGTCCGCTACCAGGTGATTCCTTCAGTCAATCCACCCACTATCTGTCCACTGCCAGGTGATTCCTTCAGTCAATACACCCACTAACTATCGACTACCGTGATTCCTTCAGTCAATCCATCCACCATCTGTCCACTACTAGTTCATTCCTTCAGTCAATCCACCCACTTACTGTCTGCTACTAGGTGATTCGTTCAGTCAATCCACCCACCAACTGTCCACTACCAGGTGATTCCTTCAGTCAAACCACCCACTACCTGTACGCTATCAAGTGATTCCTTCAGTCAATCCACCCACTATCTGTCCTCTATCAGGTGATTCCTTCAGTCAATCCACCCACTATCTGTCCACTACCAGGTGATTCCTTCAGTCAATCCACCCACTATCTGTCCACTACCAGGTGATTCCTTCAGTCAATCCACACACTGTCTGTCCATACGAGGTGATTCTTTCAGTCAATCCACCCACTATCTGTCCACTACCGTGATTCCTTCAGTCAATCCATCCACCATCTGTCCACTACCAGGTGATTCCTTCAGTCAATCCACCCACTATCTGTCCGCTACCAGGTGATTCCTTCAGTCAATCCACCCATCATCTGTCCACTAACAGTTGATTCCTTCAGTCAATCCACCCACTATCTGTCCGCTACCAGGTGATTCCTTCAGTCAATCCACCCACTATCTGTCCGCTACCAGGTGATTCCTTCAGTCAATCCACCCACTATCTGTCCTCTATCAGGTGATTCCTTCAGTCATTCCACCCACCATCTGTCCGCTACCAGGTGATTCCTTCAGTCTATCCACCCACTATCTGTCCACTATCAGGTGATTCCTTCAGTCAATCCACCCACTATCTGTCCAATACCAGGTAATTCCTTCAGTTAATCCACCCACTATCTGTCCACTATCAGGTGATTCCTTCAGTCAATCCACCCACTATCTGTCCAATACCAGGTAATTCCTTCAGTCAATCCACCCACTATCTGTCCACTACCAGGTGATTCCTTCAGTCAATCCACCCACTATCTGTTCACTACCAGGTCATTCCTTCAGTCAATCCAACCACTATCTGTCCACTACCAGGTGATTCCTTCAGTCCATCCACCCACTATCTGTCCACTATCAGGTGATTCGTTCTGTTAATCCACCCACTATCTGTCCGCTACCAGGTGATTCCTTCAGTCAATCCACCCACTATCTGTCCACTACCAGGTGATTCTTCAGTCAATCCACCCACCATCTGTCCGCGACAACGTGATTCCTACACTCAATCCACCCTCTATCTGTCCGCTACCAGGTGATTTCTTCAGTCAATCCACCCACTATCTGTCCACTATCAGGTGATTCCTTCAGTCAATTCTCCCACTATCTGTCCACTACCAGGTGATTCCTTCAGTCAATCCACTCACTATCTGTCCACTACCAGATGATTCCTTCAGTCAATCCACCCATTATCTGTTCATTACCAGGTGATTCCTTCAGTCAATCCATCCACCATCTGTCCACTACCAGGTGATTCCTTCAGTCAATCCACCCACTATCTGTCCGCTACCAGGTGATTCCTTCAGTCAATCCACCCATCATCTGTCCACTACCAGTTGATTCCTTCAGTCAATCCACCCACTATCTGTCCGCTACCAGGTGATTCCTTCAGTCAATCCACCCACTATCTGTCCGCTACCAGGTGATTCCTTCAGTCAATCCACCCACTATCTGTCCTCTATCAGGTGATTCCTTCAGTCATTCCACCCACCATCTGTCCGCTACCAGGTGATTCCTTCAGTCTATCCACCCACTATCTGTCCACTATCAGGTGATTCCTTCAGTCAATCCACCCACTATCTGTCCAATACCAGGTAATTCCTTCAGTTAATCCACCCACTATCTGTCCACTATCAGGTGATTCCTTCAGTCAATCCACCCACTATCTGTCCAATACCAGGTAATTCCTTCAGTCAATCCACCCACTATCTGTCCACTACCAGGTGATTCCTTCAGTCAATCCACCCACAATCTGTTCACTACCAGGTCATTCCTTCAGTCAATCCAACCACTATCTGTCCACTACCAGGTGATTCCTTCAGTCCATCCACCCACTATCTGTCCACTATCAGGTGATTCGTTCTGTTAATCCACCCACTATCTGTCCGCTACCAGGTGATTCCTTCAGTCAATCCACCCACTATCTGTCCACTACCAGGTGATTCCTTCAGTCAATCCACCCACCATCTGTCCGCGACAAGGTGATTCCTACACTCAATCCACCCTCTATCTGTCCGCTACCAGGTGATTTCTTCAGTCAATCCACCCACTATCTGTCCACTATCAGGTGATTCCTTCAGTCAATTCTCCCACTATCTGTCCACTACCAGGTGATTCCTTCAGTCAATCCACTCACTATCTGTCCACTACCAGATGATTCCTTCAGTCAATCCACCCATTATCTGTTCATTACCAGGTGATTCCTTCAGTCAATCCAACCACTATCTGTTCACTACCACGTGATTCCTTCAGTCAAACCACCCACTATCTGTCCACTACCAGGTGATTCCTTCCGTCAATCCACCCACTATCTGTCAACTACCAGGTGATTCTTTCAGTCAATCCACCCACTATCTGTCCACTACCAGGTGATTCTTTCAGTCAATCCACCCACTATTTGTCCACTACCAGGGGATTCCTACAGTCAATCCACCCACTATCTGTCCACTACCAGGTGATTCCTTTAGTCAATCCACCCACTATCTGTCCACTACCAGGTGATTCCTTCAGTCAATCCACCCACTATTGTCCGCTACCAGGTGATTCCTTCATTCAATCCACCCACTATCTGTCAACTAGCAGGTGATTCCTTCATTCAATCCACCCACTATCTGTCCACTACCAGGTCAATCCTTCAGTCAATCCACCCACTATCTGTCCGCTACCAGGTGATTCCTTCAGTCAATCCACCCTCTATGTCTGCGCTACCAGGTGATTCCTTCAGTCATCCACCCACTATCTGTCCGCTACCAGGTGATTCCTTCAGTCAATCCACCCACTATACGTCCGCTACCAGGTGATTCCTTCAGTCAATCCACCAACTATCCATCCGCTACCAGGTGATTCCTTCAGCCAATCCACCCACTATCCGTCCGCTACCAGGTGATTCCCTCAGTCAATCCACCCACTATCCGTCCGCTACCATGTGATTCCCTCAGTCAATCCACCCACTATCTGTCCGCTGCCAGGTGATTCCTTCAGTCAATCCACCCACTATCTGTCCGCTACCAGGTGATTCCTTCAGTCAATCCACCAACTATCTGTCGGCTACCAGGTGATTCCTTAAGTCAATCCACCCACTATCTGTCCACTACCAGGTGATTCTTTCAGTCAATAAACCCACTATCTGTCCACTACGAGGGGATTCCTTCAGTCAATCCACACACTATCTGACCGTTACCAGGTGATTTCTTCAGTCAATCCACACACTATCTGTCCACTACCAGGTGATTCCTTCAGTCAATCCACCCACTATTTGTGCACTAACAGGAGATTCCTTCAGTCAATCCACCCACTATCTGTCCACTACCAGGTGATTCCATCAGTCTATCCACCTACTATCTGTCCACTACCAGGTGATTCCTTCAGTCAATCCACCCACTATCTGTCCACTACCAGGTGATTCTTTCAGTCAATCCACCCACTATCTGTCCACTACCAGGTGATTGCTTCAGTCAATCCACCCACTATCTGTCCACTACTAGGTGATTCCTTCAGTCAATCCACCACTATCTGTCCGCTACCAGGTGATTCCTTCAGTCAATCCACACACTATCTGTCCGCTACCAGGTGATTCCTTCAGTCAATCCACCCACTATCTGTCCGCTACCAGGTGATTCCTTCATTCAATCCACCCACCATTTGTTCATTACCAGGTGATTCCTTCATTCAATCCACCCACTATCTGTCCACTACCAGTTCAATCCTTCAGTCAATCGACCCACTATCTGTCCGCTACCAGGTGATTACTTCAGTCAATCCACCCACTATCTGTCCGCTACCAGGTGATTCCTTCAGTCAATCCACCCACTATCTGTCCAATACCAGGTGATTCCTTCAGTCAATCCACCCACTATCCGTCCGCTACCAGGTGATTCCTTCAGTCAATCCACCCACTATCCGTCCGCTACCAGGTGATTCCTTCAGTCAATCCACCCACTATCCGTCCGCTACCAGGTGATTCCCTCAGTCAATCCACCCACTATCTGTCTGCTGCCAGGTGATTCCTTCAGTCAATCCACCCACTATCTGTCCGCTAACAGGTGATTCCTTCAGTAAATCCACCCACTATCTGTCCGCTACCAGGTGATTCCTTCAGTCAATCCACCCACTATCTGTCCACTACCAGGTGATTCCTTCAGTCAATCCACCCACTAACTGTCGACTACCGTGATTCCTTCAGTCAATCCATCCACCATCTGTCCACTACCAGGTGATTCCTTCAGTCAATCCACCCACTATCTGTCCGCTACCAGGTGATTCCTTCAGTCAATCCACCCACTATCTGTCCACTGCCAGGTGATTCCTTCAGTCAATACACCCACAAACTATCGACTACCGTGATTCCTTCAGTCAATCCATCCACCATCTGTCCACTACTAGTTGATTCCTTCAGTCAATCCACCCACTTACTGTCTGCTACCAGGTGATTCGTTCAGTCAATCCACCCACCAACTGTCCACTACCAGGTGATTCCTTCAGTCAAACCACCCACTATCTGTCCGCTATCAAGTGATTCCTTCAGTCAATCCACCCACTATCTGTCCTCTATCAGGTGATTCCTTCAGTCCATCCACCCACTATCTGTCCACTATCAGGTGATTCGTTCTGTTAATCCACCCACTATCTGTCCGCTACCAGGTGATTCCTTCAGTCAATCCACCCACTATCTGTCCACTACCAGGTGATTCCTTCAGTCAATCCACCCACTATCTGTCCACTACCATGATTCCTTCATTCAATCCATCCACCATCTGTCCACTACCAGGTGATTCCTTCAGTCTATCCACCCACTATCTGTCCGCTACCAGGTGATTCCTTCAGTCAATCCACCCACTATCTGACCGCTACCAGGTGATTCCTTCAGTCAATCCACCCACAATCTGTCCGCGACCAGGTGATTCCTTCAGTCAATCCACCCACTATCTGTCCTCTATCAGGTGATTCCTTCAGTCATTCCACCCACCATCTGTCCGCTACCAGGTGATTCCTTCAGTCAATCCACCCACTATCTGTCCACTATCAGGTGATTCCTTCAGTCAATCCACCCACTATCTGTCCAATACCAGGTAATTCCTTCAGTCAATCCACCAACTATCTGTCCTCTATCAGGTGATTCCTTCAGTCAATCCACCCACTATCTGTACACTACCAGGTGATTCTTTCAGTCAATCCACCCACGATCTGTCCACAACCAGGTGATTCCTTCAGTCAATCCATCCACCATCTGTCCACTACCAGGTGATTCCTTCAGTCAATCCACCCAATATCTGTCCGCTACCAGGTGATTCCTGCAGTCAATCCACCCACCATCTGTCCACTACCAGGTGATTCCTTCAGTCAATTCACCCACTATCTGTCCGCTACCAGGTGATTCCTTCAGTCAATCCACCCACTATCTGTCTGCTACCAGGTGATTCCTTCATTCAATCCACCCACTATCTCTCCACTACCAGGTGATTCCTTCAGTCAATCCACCACTATCTGTCCGCTACCAGGTGATTCATTCAGTCAATCCACCCACATATGTCTGCTACCAGGTGATTCCTTCAGTCAATCCACCCACCATCTGTCCGCTCAAGGTGATTCCTTCAGTCAATTCACCCACTATCTGTCCGCTACCAGGTGATTCCTTCAGTCAATCCACCCACTATCTGTCCGCTACCAGGTGATTCCTTCAGTCAATCCACTCACTATCTGTCCACTACCAGGTGATTCCTTCAGTCAATCCACCCACTAACTGTCGACTACCGTGATTCCTTCAGTCAATCCATCCACCATTTGTCCACTACCAGGTGATTCCTTCAGTCAATCAACCCACTATCTGTCCGCTACCAGGTGATTCCTTCAGTCAATCCACCCACTATCTGTCCACTGCCAGGTGATTCCTTCAGTCAATACACCCACTAACTATCGACTACCGTGATTCCTTCAGTCAATCCATCCACCATCTGTCCACTACTAGTTCATTCCTTCAGTCAATCCACCCACTTACTGTCTGCTACAAGGTGATTCGTTCAGTCAATCCACCCACCAACTGTCCACTACCAGGTGATTCCTTCAGTCAAACCACCCACTACCTGTCCGCTATCAAGTGATTCCTTCAGTATATCCACCCACTATCTGTCCTCTATCAGGTGATTCCTTCAGTCCATCCACCCACTATCTGTCCACTATCAGATGATTCGTTCTGTTAATCCACCCACTATCTGTCCGCTACCAGGTTATTCCTTCAATCAATTCACCCACTATCTGTCCACTACCAGGTGATTCCTTCAGTCAATCCACCCACTATCTGTTCACTACCGTGATTCCTTCAGTCAATCCATCCACCATCTGTCCACTACCAGGTGATTCCTTCAGTCTATCCACCCACTATCTGTCCGCTACCAGGTGATTCCTTCAGTCAATCCACCCACCATCTGTCCACTACCAGGTGATTCCTTCAGTCAATCCACCCACTATCTGACCGCTACCAGGTGATTCCTTCAGTCAATCCACCCACAATCTGTCCGCGACCAGGTGATTCCTTCAGTCAATCCACCCACTATCTGTCCTCTATCAGGTGATTCCTTCAGTCATTCCACCCACCATCTGTCCGCTACCAGGTGATTCCTTCAGTCAATCCACCCACTATCTGTCCACTATCAGGTGATTCCTTCAGTCAATCCACCCACTATCTGTCCAATACCAGGTAATTCCTTCAGTCAATCCACCCACTATCTGTCCTCTATCAGGTGATTCCTTCAGTCAATCCACCCACTATCTGTTCACTACCAGGTGATTCTTTCAGTCAATCCACCCACTATCTGTCCACTACCAGGTGATTCCTTCAGTCAATCCACCCACTATCTGTCCACTACCAGGTGATTCCTTCAGTCAATCCACACACTGTCTGTCCACTACCAGGTGATTCCTTCAGTCAATCCACCACTATCTGTCCGCTACTAGGTGATTCCTTCAGTCAATCCACCACTATCTGTCCGCTACCAGGTGATTCCTTCAGTCAATCCACCCACTATCTGTCTGCTACCAGGTGAATCCTTCATTCAATCCACCCACTATCTGTCCACTACCAGGTGATTCCTTCAGTCAATCCACCCACTATCTGTCCGCAACCAGGTGATTCCTTCAGTCAATACACCCACTATCTGTCCACTACCAGGTGATTCCTTCAGTCAATCCACCCACTATCTGTCCGCTACCAGGTGATTCCTTGAGTTAATCGACCCACTATCTGTCCGCTACCAGGTGATTCATTCAGTCAATCCACCCACTATATGTCTGCTACCAGGTGATTCTTTCAGTCAATCCACCCACCATCTGTCCGCTCAAGGTGATTCCTTTAGTCAATTCACCCACTATCTGTCCGCTACCAGGTGATTCCTTCAGTCAATCCACCCACTATCTGTCCACTACCAGGTGATTCCTTCAGTCAATCCACCCACTATCTGTCCACTACCAGGTGATTCCTTCAGTCAATCCACCCACTATCTGTCCACTACCAGGTGATTCCTTCGGTCAATCCACACACTGTCTGTCCATACCAGGTGATTCTTTCAGTCAATCCACCCACTATCTGTCCACTACCGTGATTCCTTCAGTCAATCCATCCACCATCTGTCCACTACCAGGTGATTCCTTCAGTCAATCCACCCACTATCTGTCCGCAACCAGGTGATTCCTTCAGTCAATCCACCCATCATCTGTCCACTACCAGGTGATTCCTTCAGTCAATCCACCCACTATCTGTCCGCTACCAGGTGATTCCTTCAGTCAATCCACCCACTATCTGTCCGCTACCAGGTGATTCCTTCAGTCAATCCACCCACTATCTGTCCTCTATCAGGTGATTCCTTCAGTCATTCCACCCACCATCTGTCCGCTACCAGGTGATTCCTTCAGTCTATCCACCCACTATCTGTCCACTATCAGGTGATTCCTTCAGTCAATCCACCCACTATCTGTCCAATACCAGGTAATTCCTTCAGTTAATCCACCCACTATCTGTCCACTATCAGGTGATTCCTTCAGTCAATCCACCCACTATCTGTCCAATACCAGGTAATTCCTTCAGTCAATCCACCCACTATCTGTCCACTACCAGGTGATTCCTTCAGTCAATCCACCCACTATCTGTTCACTACCAGGTCATTCCTTCAGTCAATCCAACCACTATCTGTCCACTACCAGGTGATTCCTTCAGTCCATCCACCCACTATCTGTCCACTATCAGGTGATTCGTTCTGTTAATCCACCCACTATCTGTCCGCTACCAGGTGATTCCTTCAGTCAATCCACCCACTATCTGTCCACTACCAGGTGATTCCTGCAGTCAATCCACCCACCATCTGTCCGCGACAAGGTGATTCCTACACTCAATCCACCCTCTATCTGTCCGCTACCAGGTGATTTCTTCAGTCAATCCACCCACTATCTGTCCACTATCAGGTGATTCCTTCAGTCAATTCTCCCACTATCTGTCCACTACCAGGTGATTCCTTCAGTCAATCCACTCACTATCTGTCCACTACCAGATGATTCCTTCAGTCAATCCACCCATTATCTGTTCATTACCAGGTGATTCCTTCAGTCAATCCAACCACTATCTGTTCACTACCACGTGATTCCTTCAGTCAAACCACCCACTATCTGTCCACTACCAGGTGATTCCTTCCGTCAATCCACCCACTATCTGTCAACTACCAGGTGATTCTTTCAGTCAATCCACCCACTATCTGTCCACTACCAGGTGATTCTTTCAGTCAATCCACCCACTATTTGTCCACTACCAGGGGATTCCTTCAGTCAATCCACCCACTATCTGTCCACTACCAGGTGATTCTTTTAGTCAATCCACCCACTATCTGTCCGCTACCAGGTGATTCCTTCAGTCAATCCACCCTCTATGTCTGCGCTACCAGGTGATTCCTTCAGTCATCCACCCACTATCTGTCCGCTACCAGGTGATTCCTTCAGTCAATCCACCCACTATACGTCCGCTACCAGGTGATTCCTTCAGTCAATCCACCAACTATCCATCCGCTACCAGGTGATTCCTTCAGCCAATCCACCCACTATCCGTCCGCTACCAGGTGATTCCCTCAGTCAATCCACCCACTATCCGTCCGCTACCATGTGATTCCCTCAGTCAATCCACCCACTATCTGTCCGCTGCCAGGTGATTCCTTCAGTCAATCCACCCACTATCTGTCCGCTACCAGGTGATTCCTTCAGTCAATCCACCAACTATCTGTCGGCTACCAGGTGATTCCTTAAGTCAATCCACCCACTATCTGTCCACTACCAGGTGATTCTTTCAGTCAATCAACCCACTATCTGTCCACTACGAGGGGATTCCTTCAGTCAATCCACACACTATCTGACCGTTACCAGGTGATTTCTTCAGTCAATCCACACACTATCTGTCCACTACCAGGTGATTCCTTCAGTCAATCCACCCACTATTTGTGCACTAACAGGAGATTCCTTCAGTCAATCCACCCACTATCTGTCCACTACCAGGTGATTCCATCAGTCTATCCACCTACTATCTGTCCACTACCAGGTGATTCCTTCAGTCAATCCACCCACTATCTGTCCACTACCAGGTGATTCTTTCAGTCAATCCACCCACTATCTGTCCACTACCAGGTGATTGCTTCAGTCAATCCACCCACTATCTGTCCACTACTAGGTGATTCCTTCAGTCAATCCACCACTATCTGTCCGCTACCAGGTGATTCCTTCAGTCAATCCACACACTATCTGTCCGCTACCAGGTGATTCCTTCAGTCAATCCACCCACTATCTGTCCGCTACCAGGTGATTCCTTCATTCAATCCACCCACCATTTGTTCATTACCAGGTGATTCCTTCATTCAATCCACCCACTATCTGTCCACTACCAGTTCAATCCTTCAGTCAATCGACCCACTATCTGTCCGCTACCAGGTGATTACTTCAGTCAATCCACCCACTATCTGTCCGCTACCAGGTGATTCCTTCAGTCAATCCACCCACTATCTGTCCAATACCAGGTGATTCCTTCAGTCAATCCACCCACTATCCGTCCGCTACCAGGTGATTCCTTCAGTCAATCCACCCACTATCTGTCCACTGCCAGGTGATTCCTTCAGTCAATACACCCACTAACTATCGACTACCGTGATTCCTTCAGTCAATCCATCCACCATCTGTCCACTACTAGTTCATTCCTTCAGTCAATCCACCCACTTACTGTCTGCTACTAGGTGATTCGTTCAGTCAATCCACCCACCAACTGTCCACTACCAGGTGATTCCTTCAGTCAAACCACCCACTACCTGTCCGCTATCAAGTGATTCCTTCAGTATATCCACCCACTATCTGTCCTCTATCAGGTGATTCCTTCAGTCCATCCACCCACTATCTGTCCACTATCAGATGATTCGTTCTGTTAATCCACCCACTATCTGTCCGCTACCAGGTTATTCCTTCAATCAATTCACCCACTATCTGTCCACTACCAGGTGATTCCTTCAGTCAATCCACCCACTATCTGTTCACTACCGTGATTCCTTCAGTCAATCCATCCACCATCTGTCCACTACCAGGTGATTCCTTCAGTCTATCCACCCACTATCTGTCCGCTACCAGGTGATTCCTTCAGTCAATCCACCCACCATCTGTCCACTACCAGGTGATTCCTTCAGTCAATCCACCCACTATCTGACCGCTACCAGGTGATTCCTTCAGTCAATCCACCCACAATCTGTCCGCGACCAGGTGATTCCTTCAGTCAATCCACCCACTATCTGTCCTCTATCAGGTGATTCCTTCAGTCATTCCACCCACCATCTGTCCGCTACCAGGTGATTCCTTCAGTCAATCCACCCACTATCTGTCCACTATCAGGTGATTCCTTCAGTCAATCCACCCACTATCTGTCCAATACCAGGTAATTCCTTCAGTCAATCCACCCACTATCTGTCCTCTATCAGGTGATTCCTTCAGTCAATCCACCCACTATCTGTTCACTACCAGGTGATTCTTTCAGTCAATCCACCCACTATCTGTCCACTACCAGGTGATTCCTTCAGTCAATCCACCCACTATCTGTCCACTACCAGGTGATTCCTTCAGTCAATCCACACACTGTCTGTCCACTACCAGGTGATTCCTTCAGTCAATCCACCACTATCTGTCCGCTACTATGTGATTCCTTCAGTCAATCCACCACTATCTGTCCGCTACCAGGTGATTCCTTCAGTCAATCCACCCACTATCTGTCTGCTACCAGGTGAATCCTTCATTCAATCCACCCACTATCTGTCCACTACCAGGTGATTCCTTCAGTCAATCCACCCACTATCTGTCCGCAACCAGGTGATTCCTTCAGTCAATACACCCACTATCTGTCCACTACCAGGTGATTCCTTCAGTCAATCCACCCACTATCTGTCCGCTACCAGGTGATTCCTTGAGTTAATCGACCCACTATCTGTCCGCTACCAGGTGATTCATTCAGTCAATCCACCCACTATATGTCTGCTACCAGGTGATTCTTTCAGTCAATCCACCCACCATCTGTCCGCTCAAGGTGATTCCTTTAGTCAATTCACCCACTATCTGTCCGCTACCAGGTGATTCCTTCAGTCAATCCACCCACTATCTGTCCACTACCAGGTGATTCCTTCAGTCAATCCACCCACTATCTGTCCACTACCAGGTGATTCCTTCAGTCAATCCACCCACTATCTGTCCACTACCAGGTGATTCCTTCGGTCAATCCACACACTGTCTGTCCATACCAGGTGATTCTTTCAGTCAATCCACCCACTATCTGTCCACTACCGTGATTCCTTCAGTCAATCCATCCACCATCTGTCCACTACCAGGTGATTCCTTCAGTCAATCCACCCACTATCTGTCCGCAACCAGGTGATTCCTTCAGTCAATCCACCCATCATCTGTCCACTACCAGGTGATTCCTTCAGTCAATCCACCCACTATCTGTCCGCTACCAGGTGATTCCTTCAGTCAATCCACCCACTATCTGTCCGCTACCAGGTGATTCCTTCAGTCAATCCACCCACTATCTGTCCTCTATCAGGTGATTCCTTCAGTCATTCCACCCACCATCTGTCCGCTACCAGGTGATTCCTTCAGTCTATCCACCCACTATCTGTCCACTATCAGGTGATTCCTTCAGTCAATCCACCCACTATCTGTCCAATACCAGGTAATTCCTTCAGTTAATCCACCCACTATCTGTCCACTATCAGGTGATTCCTTCAGTCAATCCACCCACTATCTGTCCAATACCAGGTAATTCCTTCAGTCAATCCACCCACTATCTGTCCACTACCAGGTGATTCCTTCAGTCAATCCACCCACTATCTGTTCACTACCAGGTCATTCCTTCAGTCAATCCAACCACTATCTGTCCACTACCAGGTGATTCCTTCAGTCCATCCACCCACTATCTGTCCACTATCAGGTGATTCGTTCTGTTAATCCACCCACTATCTGTCCGCTACCAGGTGATTCCTTCAGTCAATCCACCCACTATCTGTCCACTACCAGGTGATTCCTGCAGTCAATCCACCCACCATCTGTCCGCGACAAGGTGATTCCTACACTCAATCCACCCTCTATCTGTCCGCTACCAGGTGATTTCTTCAGTCAATCCACCCACTATCTGTCCACTATCAGGTGATTCCTTCAGTCAATTCTCCCACTATCTGTCCACTACCAGGTGATTCCTTCAGTCAATCCACTCACTATCTGTCCACTACCAGATGATTCCTTCAGTCAATCCACCCATTATCTGTTCATTACCAGGTGATTCCTTCAGTCAATCCAACCACTATCTGTTCACTACCACGTGATTCCTTCAGTCAAACCACCCACTATCTGTCCACTACCAGGTGATTCCTTCCGTCAATCCACCCACTATCTGTCAACTACCAGGTGATTCTTTCAGTCAATCCACCCACTATCTGTCCACTACCAGGTGATTCTTTCAGTCAATCCACCCACTATTTGTCCACTACCAGGGGATTCCTTCAGTCAATCCACCCACTATCTGTCCACTACCAGGTGATTCTTTTAGTCAATCCACCCACTATCTGTCCGCTACCAGGTGATTCCTTCAGTCAATCCACCCTCTATGTCTGCGCTACCAGGTGATTCCTTCAGTCATCCACCCACTATCTGTCCGCTACCAGGTGATTCCTTCAGTCAATCCACCCACTATACGTCCGCTACCAGGTGATTCCTTCAGTCAATCCACCAACTATCCATCCGCTACCAGGTGATTCCTTCAGCCAATCCACCCACTATCCGTCCGCTACCAGGTGATTCCCTCAGTCAATCCACCCACTATCCGTCCGCTACCATGTGATTCCCTCAGTCAATCCACCCACTATCTGTCCGCTGCCAGGTGATTCCTTCAGTCAATCCACCCTCTATGTCTGCGCTACCAGGTGATTCCTTCAGTCATCCACCCACTATCTGTCCGCTACCAGGTGATTCCTTCAGTCAATCCAACCACTATCTGTCCACTACCAGGTGATTCCTTCAGTCAATCCACTCACTATCTGTCCACTACCAGATGATTCCTTCAGTCAATCCACCCATTATCTGTTCATTACCAGGTGATTCCTTCAGTCAATCCAACCACTATCTGTTCACTACCACGTGATTCCTTCAGTCAAACCACCCACTATCTGTCCACTACCAGGTGATTCCTTCCGTCAATCCACCCACTATCTGTCAACTACCAGGTGATTCTTTCAGTCAATCCACCCACTATCTGTCCACTACCAGGTGATTCTTTCAGTCAATCCACCCACTATTTGTCCACTACCAGGGGATTCCTTCAGTCAATCCACCCACTATCTGTCCACTACCAGGTGATTCTTTTAGTCAATCCACCCACTATCTGTCCGCTACCAGGTGATTCCTTCAGTCAATCCACCCTCTATGTCTGCGCTACCAGGTGATTCCTTCAGTCATCCACCCACTATCTGTCCGCTACCAGGTGATTCCTTCAGTCAATCCACCCACTATACGTCCGCTACCAGGTGATTCCTTCAGTCAATCCACCAACTATCCATCCGCTACCAGGTGATTCCTTCAGCCAATCCACCCACTATCCGTCCGCTACCAGGTGATTCCCTCAGTCAATCCACCCACTATCCGTCCGCTACCATGTGATTCCCTCAGTCAATCCACCCACTATCTGTCCGCTGCCAGGTGATTCCTTCAGTCAATCCACCCACTATCTGTCCACTACCAGGTGATTCCTTCAGTCAATCCACCCACTATCTGTTCACTACCAGGTCATTCCTTCAGTCAATCCAACCACTATCTGTCCACTACCAGGTGATTCCTTCAGTCCATCCACCCACTATCTGTCCACTATCAGGTGATTCGTTCTGTTAATCCACCCACTATCTGTCCGCTACCAGGTGATTCCTTCAGTCAATCCACCCACTATCTGTCCACTACCAGGTGATTCCTGCAGTCAATCCACCCACCATCTGTCCGCGACAAGGTGATTCCTACACTCAATCCACCCTCTATCTGTCCGCTACCAGGTGATTTCTTCAGTCAATCCACCCACTATCTGTCCACTATCAGGTGATTCCTTCAGTCAATTCTCCCACTATCTGTCCACTACCAGGTGATTCCTTCAGTCAATCCACTCACTATCTGTCCACTACCAGATGATTCCTTCAGTCAATCCACCCATTATCTGTTCATTACCAGGTGATTCCTTCAGTCAATCCAACCACTATCTGTTCACTACCACGTGATTCCTTCAGTCAAACCACCCACTATCTGTCCACTACCAGGTGATTCCTTCCGTCAATCCACCCACTATCTGTCAACTACCAGGTGATTCTTTCAGTCAATCCACCCACTATCTGTCCACTACCAGGTGATTCTTTCAGTCAATCCACCCACTATTTGTCCACTACCAGGGGATTCCTTCAGTCAATCCACCCACTATCTGTCCACTACCAGGTGATTCTTTTAGTCAATCCACCCACTATCTGTCCACTACCAGGTGATTCCTTCAGTCAATCCACCCACTATTGTCCGCTACCAGGTGATTCCTTCATTCAATCCACCCACTATCTGTCAACTAGCAGGTGATTCCTTCATTCAATCCACCCACTATCTGTCCACTACCTGGTCAATCCTTCAGTCAATCCACCCACTATCTGTCCGCTACCAGGTGATTCCTTCAGTCAATCCACCCTCTATGTCTGCGCTACCAGGTGATTCCTTCAGTCAATCCACCCACTATCTGTCCGCTACCAGGTGATTCCTTCAGTCAATCCACCCACTATACGTCCGCTACCAGGTGATTCCTTCAGTCAATCCACCAACTATCCATCCGCTACCAGGTGATTCCTTCAGCCAATCCACCCACTATCCGTCCGCTACCAGGTGATTCCCTCAGTCAATCCACCCACTATCTGTCCGCTGCCAGGTGATTCCTTCGGTCAATCCACCCACTATCTGTCCGCTACCAGGTGATTCCTTCAGTCAATCCACCAACTATCTGTCGGCTACCAGGTGATTCCTTCAGTCAATCCACCCACTATACGTCCGCTACCAGGTGATTCCTTCAGTCAATCCACCAACTATCCATCCGCTACCAGGTGATTCCTTCAGCCAATCCACCCACTATCCGTCCGCTACCAGGTGATTCCCTCAGTCAATACACCCACTATCTGTCCGCTGCCAGGTGATTCCTTCGGTCAATCCACCCACTATCTGTCCAATACCAGGTAATTCCTTCAGTCAATCCACCCACTATCTGTCCACTATCAGGTGATTCCTTCAGTCAATCCACCCACTATCTGTTCACTACCAGGTCATTCCTTCAGTCAATCCAACCACTATCTGTCCACTACCAGGTGATTCCTTCAGTCCATCCACCCACTATCTGTCCACTATCAGGTGATTCGTTCTGTTAATCCACCCACTATCTGTCCGCTACAAGGTGATTCCTTCAGTCAATCCACCCACTATCTGTCCACTACCAGGTGATTCCTGCAGTCAATCCACCCACCATCTGTCCGCGACAAGGTGATTCCTACACTCAATCCACCCTCTATCTGTCCGCTACCAGGTGATTTCTTCAGTGAATCCACCCACTATCTGTCCACTATCAGGTGATTCCTTCAGTCAATTCTCCCACTATCTGTCCACTACCAGGTGATTCCTTCAGTCAATCCACTCACTATCTGTCCACTACCAGATGATTCCTTCAGTCAATCCACCCATTATCTGTTCATTACCAGGTGATTCCTTCAGTCAATCCAACCACTATCTGTTCACTACCACGTGATTCCTTCAGTCAAACCACCCACTATCTGTCCACTACCAGGTGATTCCTTCCGTCAATCCACCCACTATCTGTCAACTACCAGGTGATTCTTTCAGTCAATCCACCCACTATCTGTCCACTACCAGGTGATTCTTTCAGTCAATCCACCCACTATTTGTCCACTACCAGGGGATTCCTTCAGTCAATCCACCCACTATCTGTCCACTACCAGGTGATTCTTTTAGTCAATCCACCCACTATCTGTCCACTACCAGGTGATTCCTTCAGTCAATCCACCCACTATTGTCCGCTACCAGGTGATTCCTTCATTCAATCCACCCACTATCTGTCAACTAGCAGGTGATTCCTTCATTCAATCCACCCACTATCTGTCCACTACCTGGTCAATCCTTCAGTCAATCCACCCACTATCTGTCCGCTACCAGGTGATTCCTTCAGTCAATCCACCCTCTATGTCTGCGCTACCAGGTGATTCCTTCAGTCAATCCACCCACTATCTGTCCGCTACCAGGTGATTCCTTCAGTCAATCCACCCACTATACGTCCGCTACCAGGTGATTCCTTCAGTCAATCCACCAACTATCCATCCGCTACCAGGTGATTCCTTCAGCCAATCCACCCACTATCCGTCCGCTACCAGGTGATTCCCTCAGTCAATCCACCCACTATCTGTCCGCTGCCAGGTGATTCCTTCGGTCAATCCACCCACTATCTGTCCGCTACCAGGTGATTCCTTCAGTCAATCCACCAACTATCTGTCGGCTACCAGGTGATTCCTTCAGTCAATCCACCCACTATACGTCCGCTACCAGGTGATTCCTTCAGTCAATCCACCAACTATCCATCCGCTACCAGGTGATTCCTTCAGCCAATCCACCCACTATCCGTCCGCTACCAGGTGATTCCCTCAGTCAATCCACCCACTATCTGTCCGCTGCCAGGTGATTCCTTCGGTCAATCCACCCACTATCTGTCCACTACCAGGTGATTCCTTCAGTCAATCCACCAACTATCTGTCGGCTACCAGGTGATTCCTTAAGTCAATCAACCCACTATCTGTCCACTACGAGGGGATTCCTTCAGTCAATCCACACACTATCTGACCGTTACCAGGTGATTTCTTCAGTCAATCCACACACTATCTGTCCACTACCAGGTGATTCCTTCAGTCAATCCACCCACTATTTGTGCACTACCAGGAGATTCCTTCAGTCAATCCACCCACTATCTGTCCACTACCAGGTGATTCCATCAGTCTATCCACCCACTATCTGTCCACTACCAGGTGATTCCTTCAGTCAATCCACCCACTATCTGTCCACTACCAGGTGATTCTTTCAGTCAATCCACCCACTATCTGTCCACTACCAGGTGATTGCTTCAGTCAATCCACCCACTATCTGTCCACTACTAGGTGATTCCTTCAGTCAATCCACCACTATCTGTCCGCTACCAGGTGATTCCTTCAGTCAATCCACACACTATCTGTCCGCTACCAGGTGATTCCTTCAGTCAATCCACCCACTATCTGTCCGCTACCAGGTGATTCCTTCATTCAATCCACCCACCATTTGTTCATTACCAGGTGATTCCTTCATTCAATCCACCCACTATCTGTCCACTACCAGTTCAATCCTTCAGTCAATCTACCCACTATCTGTCCGCTACCAGGTGATTACTTCAGTCAATCCACCCACTATCTGTCCGCTACCAGGTGATTCCTTCAGTCAATCCACCCACTATCTGTCCAATACCAGGTGATTCCTTCAGTCAATCCACCCACTATCCGTCCGCTACCAGGTGATTCCTTCAGTCAATCCACCCACTATCCGTCCGCTACCAGTTGATTCCTTCAGTCAATCCACCCACTATCCGTCCGCTACCAGGTGATTCCCTCAGTCAATCCACCCACTTACTGTCTGCTACCAGGTGATTCGTTCAGTCAATCCACCCACCAACTGTCCACTACCAGGTGATTCCTTCAGTCAAACCACCCACTATCTGTCCGCTATCAAGTGATTCCTTCAGTCAATCCACCCACTATCTGTCCTCTATCAGGTGATTCCTTCAGTCAATCCACCCACTATCTGTCCACTATCAGGTGATTCGTTCTGTTAATCCACCCACTATCTGTCCGCTACCAGGTGATTCCTTCAGTCAATCCACCCACTATCTGTCCACTACCAGGTGATTCCTTCAGTCAATCCACCCACTATCTGTCCACTACCATGATTCCTTCATTCAATCCATCCACCATCTGTCCACTACCAGGTGATTCCTTCGGTCTATCCACCCACTATCTGTCCGCTACCAGGTGATTCCTTCAGTCAATCCACCCACTATCTCACCGCTACCAGGTGATTCCTTCAGTCAATCCACCCACAATCTGTCCGCGACCAGGTGATTCCTTCAGTCAATCCACCCACTATCTGTCCTCTATCAGGTGATTCCTTCAGTCATTCCACCCACCATCTGTCCGCTACCAGGTGATTCCTTCAGTCAATCCACCCACTATCTGTCCACTATCAGGTGATTCCTTCAGTCAATCCACCCACTATCTGTCCAATAACAGGTAATTCCTTCAGTCAATCCACCAACTATCTGTCCTCTATCAGGTGATTCCTTCAGTCAATCCACCCACTATCTGTACACTACCAGGTGATTCTTTCAGTCAATCCACCCACTATCTGTCCACAACCAGGTGATTCCTTCAGTCAATCCATCCACCATCTGTCCACTACCAGGTGATTCCTTCAGTCAATCCACCCACTATCTGTCCGCTACCAGGTGATTCCTGCAGTCAATCCACCCACCATCTGTCCACTACCAGGTGATTCCTTCAGTCAATTCACCCACTATCTGTCCGCTACCAGGTGATTCCTTCAGTCAATCCACCCACTATCTGTCTGCTACCAGGTGATTCCTTCATTCAATCCACCCACTATCTCTCCACTACCAGGTGATTCCTTCAGTCAATCCACCACTATCTGTCCGCTACCAGGTGATTCATTCAGTCAATCCACCCACATATGTCTGCTACCAGGTGATTCCTTCAGTCAATCCACCCACCATCTGTCCGCTCAAGGTGATTCCTTCAGTCAATTCACCCACTATCTGTCCGCTACCAGGTGATTCCTTCAGTCAATCCACCCACTATCTGTCCGCTACCAGGTGATTCCTTCAGTCAATCCACTCACTATCTGTCCACTACCAGGTGATTCCTTCAGTCAATCCACCCACTAACTGTCGACTACCGTGATTCCTTCAGTCAATCCATCCACCATTTGTCCACTACCAGGTGATTCCTTCAGTCAATCAACCCACTATCTGTCCGCTACCAGGTGATTCCTTCAGTCAATCCACCCACTATCTGTCCACTGCCAGGTGATTCCTTCAGTCAATACACCCACTAACTATCGACTACCGTGATTCCTTCAGTCAATCCATCCACCATCTGTCCACTACTAGTTCATTCCTTCAGTCAATCCACCCACTTACTGTCTGCTACTAGGTGATTCGTTCAGTCAATCCACCCACCAACTGTCCACTACCAGGTGATTCCTTCAGTCAAACCACCCACTACCTGTCCGCTATCAAGTGATTCCTTCAGTATATCCACCCACTATCTGTCCTCTATCAGGTGATTCCTTCAGTCCATCCACCCACTATCTGTCCACTATCAGATGATTCGTTCTGTTAATCCACCCACTATCTGTCCGCTACCAGGTTATTCCTTCAATCAATCCACCCACTATCTGTCCACTACCAGGTGATTCCTTCAGTCAATCCACCCACTATCTGTTCACTACCGTGATTCCTTCAGTCAATCCATCCACCATCTGTCCACTACCAGGTGATTCCTTCAGTCTATCCACCCACTATCTGTCCGCTACCAGGTGATTCCTTCAGTCAATCCACCCACCATCTGTCCACTACCAGGTGATTCCTTCAGTCAATCCACCCACTATCTGACCGCTACCAGGTGATTCCTTCAGTCAATCCACCCACAATCTGTCCGCGACCAGGTGATTCCTTCAGTCAATCCACCCACTATCTGTCCTCTATCAGGTGATTCCTTCAGTCATTCCACACACCATCTGTCCGCTACCAGGTGATTCCTTCAGTCAATCCACCCACTATCTGTCCACTATCAGGTGATTCCTTCAGTCAATCCACCCACTATCTGTCCAATACCAGGTAATTCCTTCAGTCAATCCACCCACTATCTGTCCTCTATCAGGTGATTCCTTCAGTCAATCCACCCACTATCTGTTCACTACCAGGTGATTCTTTCAGTCAATCCACCCACTATCTGTCCACTACCAGGTGATTCCTTCAGTCAATCCACCCACTATCTGTCCACTACCAGGTGATTCCTTCAGTCAATCCACACACTGTCTGTCCACTACCAGGTGATTCCTTCAGTCAATCCACCACTATCTGTCCGCTACCAGGTGATTCCTTCAGTCAATCCACACACTATCTGTCCGCTACCAGGTGATTCCTTCAGTCAATCCACCCACTATCTGTCTGCTACCAGGTGATTCCTTCATTCAATCCACCCACTATCTGTCCACTACCAGGTGATTCCTTCAGTCAATCCACCCACTATCTGTCCGCAACCAGGTGATTCCTTCAGTCAATACACCCACTATCTGTCCACTACCAGGTGATTCCTTCAGTCAATCCACCCACTATCTGTCCGCTACCAGGTGATTCCTTGAGTTAATCGACCCACTATCTGTCCGCTACCAGGTGATTCATTCAGTCAATCCACCCACTATATGTCTGCTACCAGGTGATTCTTTCAGTCAATCCACCCACCATCTGTCCGCTCAAGGTGATTCCTTCAGTCAATTCACCCACTATCTGTCCGCTACCAGGTGATTCCTTCAGTCAATCCACCCACTATCTGTCCACTACCAGGTGATTCCTTCAGTCAATCCACCCACTATCTGTCCACTACCAGGTGATTCCTTCAGTCAATCCACCCACTATCTGTCCACTACCAGGTGATTCCTTCGGTCAATCCACACACTGTCTGTCCATACCAGGTGATTCTTTCAGTCAATCCACCCACTATCTGTCCACTACCGTGATTCCTTCAGTCAATCCATCCACCATCTGTCCACTACCAGGTGATTCCTTCAGTCAATCCACCCACTATCTGTCCGCAACCAGGTGATTCCTTCAGTCAATCCACCCATCATCTGTCCACTACCAGGTGATTCCTTCAGTCAATCCACCCACTATCTGTCCGCTACCAGGTGATTCCTTCAGTCAATCCACCCACTATCTGTCCGCTACCAGGTGATTCCTTCAGTCAATCCACCCACTATCTGTCCTCTATCAGGTGATTCCTTCAGTCATTCCACCCACCATCTGTCCGCTACCAGGTGATTCCTTCAGTCTATCCACCCACTATCTGTCCACTATCAGGTGATTCCTTCAGTCAATCCACCCACTATCTGTCCAATACCAGGTAATTCCTTCAGTTAATCCACCCACTATCTGTCCACTATCAGGTGATTCCTTCAGTCAATCCACCCACTATCTGTCCAATACCAGGTAATTCCTTCAGTCAATCCACCCACTATCTGTCCACTACCAGGTGATTCCTTCAGTCAATCCACCCACTATCTGTTCACTACCAGGTCATTCCTTCAGTCAATCCAACCACTATCTGTCCACTACCAGGTGATTCCTTCAGTCCATCCACCCACTATCTGTCCACTATCAGGTGATTCGTTCTGTTAATCCACCCACTATCTGTCCGCTACCAGGTGATTCCTTCAGTCAATCCACCCACTATCTGTCCACTACCAGGTGATTCCTTCAGTCAATCCACCCACCATCTGTCCGCGACAAGGTGATTCCTACACTCAATCCACCCTCTATCTGTCCGCTACCAGGTGATTTCTTCAGTCAATCCACCCACTATCTGTCCACTATCAGGTGATTCCTTCAGTCAATTTTCCCACTATCTGTCCACTACCAGGTGATTCCTTCAGTCAATCCACTCACTATCTGTCCACTACCAGATGATTCCTTCAATCAATCCACCCATTATCTGTTCATTACCAGGTGATTCCTTCAGTCAATCCAACCACTATCTGTTCACTACCACGTGATTCCTTCAGTCAAACCACCCACTATCTGTCCACTACCAGGTGATTCCTTCCGTCAATCCACCCACTATCTGTCAACTACCAGGTGATTCTTTCAGTCAATCCACCCACTATCTGTCCACTACCAGGTGATTCTTTCAGTCAATCCACCCACTATTTGTCCACTACCAGGGGATTCCTTCAGTCAATCCACCCACTATCTGTCCACTACCAGGTGATTCTTTTAGTCAATCCACCCACTATCTGTCCACTACCAGGTGATTCCTTCAGTCAATCCACCCACTATTGTCCGCTACCAGGTGATTCCTTCATTTAATCCACCCACTATCTGTCAACTAGCAGGTGATTCCTTCATTCAATCCACCCACTATCTGTCCACTACCTGGTCAATCCTTCAGTCAATCCACCCACTATCTGTCCGCTACCAGGTGATTCCTTCAGTCAATCCACCCTCTATGTCTGCGCTACCAGGTGATTCCTTCAGTCAATCCACCCACTATCTGTCCGCTACCAGGTGATTCCTTCAGTCAATCCACCCACTATACGTCCGGTACCAGGTGATTCCTTCAGTCAATCCACCAACTATCCATCCACTACCAGGTGATTCCTTCAGCCAATCCACCCACTATCCGTCCGCTACCAGGTGATTCCCTCAGTCAATCCACCCACTAACTGTCCGCTGCCAGGTGATTCCTTCGGTCAATCCACCCACTATCTGTCCGCTACCAGGTGATTCCTTCAGTCAATCCACCAACTATCTGTCGGCTACCAGGTGATTCCTTCAGTCAATCCACCCACTATACGTCCGCTACCAGGTGATTCCTTCAGTCAATCCACCAACTATCCATCCGCTACCAGGTGATTCCTGCAGCCAATCCACCCACTATCCGTCCGCTACCAGGTGATTCCCTCAGTCAATCCACCCACTATCTGTCCGCTGCCAGGTGATTCCTTCGGTCAATCCACCCACTATCTGTCCGCTACCAGGTGATTCCTTCAGTCAATCCACCAACTATCTGTCGTCTACCAGGTGATTCCTTAAGTCAATCAACCCACTATCTGTCCACTACGAGGGGATTCCTTCAGTCAATCCACACACTATCTGACCGTTACCAGGTGATTTCTTCAGTCAATCCACACACTATCTGTCCACTACCAGGTGATTCCTTCAGTCAATCCACCCACTATTTGTGCACTACCAGGAGATTCCTTCAGTCAATCCACCCACTATCTGTCCACTACCAGGTGATTCCATCAGTCTATCCACCCACTATCTGTCCACTACCAGGTGATTCCTTCAGTCAATCCACCCACTATCTGTCCACTACCAGGTGATTCTTTCAGTCAATCCACCCACTATCTGTCCACTACCAGGTGATTGCTTCAGTCAATCCACCCACTATCTGTCCACTACTAGGTGATTCCTTCAGTCAATCCACCACTATCTGTCCGCTACCAGGTGATTCCTTCAGTCAATCCACACACTATCTGTCCGCTACCAGGTGATTCCTTCAGTCAATCCACCCACTATCTGTCCGCTACCAGGTGATTCCTTCATTCAATCCACCCACCATTTGTTCATTACCAGGTGATTCCTTCATTCAATCCACCCACTATCTGTCCACTACCAGTTCAATCCTTCAGTCAATCTACCCACTATCTGTCCGCTACCAGGTGATTACTTCAGTCAATCCACCCACTATCTGTCCGCTACCAGGTGATTCCTTCAGTCAATCCACCCACTATCTGTCCAATACCAGGTGATTCCTTCAGTCAATCCACCCACTATCCGTCCGCTACCAGGTGATTCCTTCAGTCAATCCACCCACTATCCGTCCGCTACCAGGTGATTCCTTCAGTCAATCCACCCACTATCCGTCCGCTACCAGGTGATTCCCTCAGTCAATCCACCCACTATCTGTCTGCTGCCAGGTGATTCCTTCAGTCAATCCACCCACTATCTGTCCGCTAACAGGTGATTCCTTCAGTCAATCCACCCACTATCTGTCTGCTACCAGGTGATTCCTTCAGTCAATCCACCCACTAACTGTCCGCTACCAGCTGATTCCTTCAGTCAATCCACCCACTATCTGTCCGCTACCAGGTGATTCCTTCAGTCAATCCACCCACTATCTCTCTACTACCAGGTGATTCCTTCAGTCAATCGACCCACTATCTGTCGCCTACCAGGTGATTCCTTCAGTCAATCCACTCACTATCTGTCCACTACCAGGTGATTCATTCAGTCATCCACTCACTATCTATCCACTACCAGGTGATTCCTTCAGTCAATCCACCTACTATCTGTCCGCTACCAGGTGATTCCTTCAGTTAATCCACCCACTAATTGTCGACAACCGTGATTCCTTCAGTCAATCCATCCACCATCAGTCCACTAACAGGTGATTCCTTCAGTCAATCCACCCACTATCTGTCCGCTACCAGGTGATTCCTTCAGTCAATCCACCCACCATCTGTCCACTACCAGGTGATTCCTTCAGTAAATCCACCCACTATCTGTCCGCTACCAGGTGATTCCTTCAGTGAATCCACCCACTATCTGTCCACTACCAGGTGATTCCTTCAGTCAATCCACCCACTAACTGTCGACTACCGTGATTCCTTCAGTCAATCCATCCACTATCTGTCTACTACAAGGTTATTCCTTCAGTCAATCGACTCACTATCTGTCCGCTACCAGGTGATTCCTTCAGTCAATTCACCACTATCTGTCCGCTACCAGGTGATTACTTCAGTCAATCCACCCACCATCTGTCCACTACCAGGTGATTCCTTCAGTAAATCCACCCACTATCTGTCCGCTACCAGGTGATTCCTTCAGTGAATCCACCCACTATCTGTCCACTACCAGGTGATTCCTTCAGTCAATCCACCCACTAACTGTCGACTACCGTGATTCCTTCAGTCAATCCATCCACTATCTGTCTACTACAAGGTTATTCCTTCAGTCAATCGACCCACTATCTGTCCACTACCAGGAGATTCCTTCAGTCAATCCACCCACTATATGTCCACTACCAGGTAATTCCATCAGTCAATCCACCCACTATCTGTCCACTACCAGGTGATTCCTTCAGTCAATCCACCCACTATCTGTCCACTACCAGGTGATTTTTTCAGTCAATCCACCCACTATCTGTCCACTACCAGGTGATTGCTTCAGTCAATCCACCCACTATATGTCTGCTACCAGGTGATTCCTTCAGTCAATCCACCCACCATCTGTCCACTACCAGGTGATTCCTTCACTCAATCCACCCACTATCTGTCCACTACCAGTTGAATCCTTCAGTCAATCCATCCACTATCTGTCCGCTACCAGGTGATTCCTTCAGTCAATCCACCCACTATCTGTCCGCTACCAGGTGATTCCTTCAGTCAATCCACCCACTATCTGTCCGCTACCAGGTGATTACTTCAGTCAATCCACCCACTATCTGTCCGCTACCAGGTGATTCCTTCAGTCAATCAACCCACTATCCGTCCGCTACCAGGTGATTCCTTCAGTCCATCCACCCACTATCTGTCCACTATCAGGTGATTCGTTCTGTTAATCCACCCACTATCTGTCCGCTACCAGGTGATTCCTTCAGTCAATCCACCCACTATCTGTCCACTACCAGGTGATTCCTTCAGTCAATCCACCCACCATCTGTCCGCTACAAGGTGATTCCTTCACTCAATCCACCCTCTATCTGTCCGCTACCAGGTGATTTCTTCAGTCAATCCACCCACTATCTGTCCACTATCAGGTGATTCCTTCAGTCAATCCACCCACTATCTGTCCATTACCAGGTAATTCCTTCAGTCAATCCACTCACTATCTGTCCACTACCAGATGATTCCGTCAGTCAATCCACCCATTATCTGTTCATTACCAGGTGATTCCTTCAGTCAATCCAACCACTATCTGTTCACTACCACGTGATTCCTTCAGTCAATCCACCCACTATCTGTCCACTACCAGGTGATTCCTTCCGTCAATCCACCCACTATCTGTCCACTACCAGGTGATTCTTTCAGTCAATCCACCCACTATCTGTCCACTACCAGGTGATTCCCTCAGTCAATCCACCCACTATCCGTCCGCTACCAGGTGATTCCCTCAGTCAATCCACCCACTATCTGACCGCTGCCAGGTGTTTCCTTTGGTCAATCCACCCACTATCTGTCCGCTACCAGGTGATTCCTTCAGTCAATCCACCAACTATCTGTCGGCTACCAGGTGATTCCGTAAGTCAATCCACCCACTATCTGTCCACTACCAGGTGATTCTTTCAGTCAATCAACCCACTATCTGTCCACTACCAGGGGATTCCTTCAGTCAATCCACACACTATCTGACCGTTACCAGGTGATTTCTTCAGTCAATCCACACACTATCTGTCCACTACAAGGTGATTCCTTCAGTCAATCCACCCACTATCTGTGCACTACCAGGAGATTCCTTCAGTCAATCCACCCACTATCTGTCCACTACCAGGTGATTCCATCAGTCTATCCACCCACTATCTGTCCACTACCAGGTGATTCCTTCAGTCAATCCACCCACTATCTGTCCACTACCAGGTGATTCTTTCAGTCAATCCACCCAACATCTGTCCACTACAAGGTTATTCCTTCACTCAATCCACCCTCTATCTGTCCGCTACCAGGTGATTTCTTCAGTCAGTACACCCACTATCTGTCCACTACCAGGTGATTCCTTCAGTCAAACCACCCACTATCTGTCCGCTACCAAGTGATTCCTTCAGTCAATCCACCCACTATCTGTCCTCTATAAGGTGATTCCTTCAGTCCATCCACCCACTATCTGTCCACTATCAGGTGATTCGTTCTGTTAATCCACCCACTATCTGTCAGCTACCAGATGATTCCTTCAGTCAATCCACCCACTATCTGTCCACTACCAGGTGATTCCTTCAGTCAATCCACCCACCATCTGTCCGCTACAAGGTGATTCCTTCACTCAATCCACCCTCTATCTGTCCGCTACCAGGTGATTTCTTCAGTCAATCCACCCACTATCAGTCCACTACCAGGTGATTCCTTCAGTCAATCCACCCACTATCTGTCCACTACCAGGTGATTCCTTCAGTCAATCCACACACTGTCTGTCCACTACCAGGTGATTCCTTCAGTCAATCCACCACTATCTGTCCGCTACCAGGTGATTCCTTCAGTCAATCCACACACTATCTGTCCGCTACCAGGTGATTCCTTCAGTCAATCCACCCACTATCTGTCTGCTACCAGGTGATTCCTTCATTCAATCCACCCACTATCTGTCCACTACCAGGTGATTCCTTCAGTCAATCCACCCACTATCTGTCCGCAACCAGGTGATTCCTTCAGTCAATACACCCACTATCTGTCCACTACCAGGTGATTCCTTCAGTCAATCCACCCACTATCTGTCCGCTACCAGGTGATTCCTTGAGTCAATCGACCCACTATCTGTCCGCTACCAGGTGATTCATTCAGTCAATCCACCCACTATATGTCTGCTACCAGGTGATTCCTTCAGTCAATCCACCCACCATCTGTCCGCTCAAGGTGATTCCTTCAGTCAATTCACCCACTATCTGTCCGCTACCAGGTGATTCCTGCCGTCAATCCACCCACTATCTGTCCACTACCAGGTGATTCCTTCAGTCAATCCACCCACTATCTGTCCACTACCAGGTGATTCCTTCAGTCAATCCACCCACTATCTGTCCACTACCAGGTGATTCCTTCAGTCAATCCACACACTGTCTGTCCATACCAGGTGATTCTTTCAGTCAATCCACCCACTATCTGTCCACTACCGTGATTCCTTCAGTCAATCCATCCACCATCTGTCCACTACCAGGTGATTCCTTCAGTCAATCCACCCACTATCTGTCCGCTACCAGGTGATTCCTTCAGTCAATCCACCCATCATCTGTCCACTACCAGGTGATTCCTTCAGTCAATCCTCCCACTATCTGTCCGCTACCAAGTGATTCCTTCAGTCAATCCACCCACTATCTGTCCGCTACCAGGTGATTCCTTCAGTCAATCCACCCACTATCTGTCCTCTATCAGGTGATTCCTTCAGTCATTCCACCCACCATCTGTCCGCTACCAGGTGATTCCTTCAGTCTATCCACCCACTATCTGTCCACTATCAGGTGATTCCTTCAGTCAATCCACCCACTATCTGTCCAATACCAGGTAATTCCTTCAGTTAATCCACCCACTATCTGTCCACTATCAGGTGATTCCTTCAGTCAATCCACCCACTATCTGTCCAATACCAGGTAATTCCTTCAGTCAATCCACCCACTATCTGTCCACTACCAGGTGATTCCTTCAGTCAATCCACCCACTATCTGTTCACTACCAGGTCATTCCTTCAGTCAATCCAACCACTATCTGTCCACTACCAGGTGATTCCTTCAGTCCATCCACCCACTATCTGTACACTATCAGGTGATTCGTTCTGTTAACCCACCCACTATCTGTCCGCTACCAGGTGATTCCTTCAGTCAATCCACCCACTATCTGTCCACTACCAGGTGATTCCTTCAGTCAATCCACCCACCATCTGTCCGCGACAAGGTGGTTCCTACACTCAATCCACCCTCTATCTGTCCGCTACCAGGTGATTTCTTCAGTCAATCCACCCACTATCTGTCCACTATCAGGTGATTCCTTCAGTCAATTCTTCCACTATCTGTCCACTACCAGGTGATTCCTTCAGTCAATCCACTCACTATCTGTCCACTACCAGATGATTCCTTCAGTCAATCCACCCATTATCTGTTCATTACCAGGTGATTCCTTCAGTCAATCCAACCACTATCTGTTCACTACCACGTGATTCCTTCAGTCAAACCACCCACTATCTGTCCACTACCAGGTGATTCCTTCATTCAATCCACCCACTATCTGTCCACTACCAGGTCAATCCTTCAGTCAATCCACCCACTATCTGTCCGCTACCAGGTGATTCCTTCAGTCAATCCACCCTCTATGTCTGCGCTACCAGGTGATTCCTTCAGTCAATCCACCCACTATCTGTCCGCTACCAGGTGATTCCTTCAGTCAATCCACCCACTATACGTCCGCTACCAGGTGATTCCTTCAGTCAATCCACCAACTATCCATCCGCTACCAGGTGATTCCTTCAGCCAATCCACCCACTATCCGTCCGCTACCAGGTGATTCCCTCAGTCAATCCACCCACTATCCGTCCGCTACCAGGTGATTCCCTCAGTCAATCCACCCACTATCTGTCCGCTGCCAGGTGATTCCTTCGGTCAATCCACCCACTATCTGTCCGCTACCAGGTGATTCCTTCAGTCAATCCACCAACTATCTGTCGGCTACCAGGTGATTCCTTAAGTCAATCCACCCACTATCTGTCCACTACAAGGTGATTCTTTCAGTCAATCAACCCACTATCTGTCCACTACGAGGGGATTCCTTCAGTCAATCCACACACTATCTGACCGTTTCCAGGTGATTTCTTCAGTCAATCCACACACTATCTGTCCACTACCAGGTGATTCCTTCAGTCAATCCACCCACTATTTGTGCACTACCAGGAGATTCCTTCAGTCAATCCACCCACTATCTGTCCACTACCAGGTGATTCCATCAGTCCATAAACCCACTATCTGTCCACTACCAGGTGATTCCTTCAGTCAATCCACCCACTATCTGTCCACTACCAGGTGATTCTTTCAGTCAATCCACCCACTATCTGTCCACTACCAGGTGATTGCTTCAGTCAATCCACCCACTATCTGTCCACTACTAGGTGATTCCTTCAGTCAATCCACCACTATCTGTCCGCTACCAGGTGATTCCTTCAGTCAATCCACACACTATCTGTCCGCTACCAGGTGATTCCTTCAGTCAATCCACCCACTATCTGTCCGCTACCAGGTGATTCCTTCATTCAATCCACCCACCATTTGTTCATTACCAGGTGATTCCTTCATTCAATCCACCCACTATCTGTCCACTACCAGTTCAATCCTTCAGTCAATCTACCCACTATCTGTCCGCTACCAGGTGATTACTTCAGTCAATCCACCCACTATCTGTCCGCTACCAGGTGATTCCTTCAGTCAATCCACCCACTATCTGTACAATTCCAGGTGATTCCTTCAGTCAATCCACCCACTATCCGTCCGCTACCAGGTGATTCCTACAGTCAATCCACCCACTATCCGTCCGCTACCAGGTGATTCCTTCAGTCAATCCACCCACTATCCGTCCGCTACCAGGTGATTCCCTCAGTCAATCCACCCACTATCTGTCTGCTGCCAGGTGATTCCTTCAGTCAATCCACCCACTATCTGTCTGCTGCCAGGTGATTCCTTCAGTCAATCCACCCACTATCTGTCCGCTACCAGGTGATTCCTTCAGTCAATCCACCCACTAACTGTCCGCTACCAGCTGATTCCTTCAGTCAATCCACCCACTATCTGTCCGCTACCAGGTGATTCCTTCAGTCAATCCACCCACTATCTCTCTACTACCAGGTGATTCCTTCAGTCAATCGACCCACTATCTGTCCCCTACCAGGTGATTCCTTCAGTCAATCCACCCACTATCTGTCCACTACCAGGTGATTCATTCAGTCATCCACTCACTATCTATCCACTACCAGGTGATTCCTTCAGTCAATCCACCTACTATCTGTCCGCTACCAGGTGATTCCTTCAGTCAATCCACCCACTAATTGTCGACAACCATGATTCCTTCAGTCAATCCATCCACCATCAGTCCACTAACAGGTGATTCCTTCAGTCAATCCACCCACTATCTGTCCGCTACCAGGTGATTCCTTCAGTCAATCCACCCACCATCTGTCCACTACCAGGTGATTCCTTCAGTAAATCCACCCACTATCTGTCCACTACCAGGTGATTACTTCAGTCAATCCACCCACTATCTGTCCACTACCAGGAGATTCCTTCAGTCAATCCACCCACTATATGTCCACTACCAGGTAATTCCATCAGTCAATCCACCCACTATCTGTCCACTACCAGGTGATTCCTTCAGTCAATCCACCCACTATCTGTCCACTACCAGGTGATTCTTTCAGTCAATCCACCCACTATCTGTCCACTACCAGGTGATTGCTTCAGTCAATCCACCCACTATATGTCTGCTACCAGGTGATTCCTTCAGTCAATCCACCCACCATCTGTCCACTACCAGGTGATTCCTTCACTCAATCCACCCACTATCTGTCCACTACCAGTTGAATCCTTCAGTCAATCCATCCACTATCTGTCCGCTACCAGGTGATTCCTTCAGTCAATCCACCCACTATCTGTCCGCTACCAGGTGATTCCTTCAGTCAATCCACCCACTATCTGTCCGCTACCAGGTGATTCCTTCAGTCAATCCACCCACTATCTGTCCGCTACCAGGTGATTCCTTCAGTCAATCAACCCACTATCCGTCCGCTACCAGGTGATTCCTTCAGTCCATCCACCTACTATCTGTCCACTATCAGGTGATTCGTTCTGTTAATCCACCCACTATCTGTCCGCTACCAGGTGATTCCTTCAGTCAATCCACCCACTATCTGTCCACTACCAGGTGATTCCTTCAGTCAATCCACCCACCATCTGTCCGCTACAAGGTGATTCCTTCACTCAATCCACCCTCTATCTGTCCGCTACCAGGTGATTTCTTCAGTCAATCCACCCACTATCTGTCCACTATCAGGTGATTCCTTCAGTCAATCCATCCACTATCTGTCCATTACCAGGTGATTCCTTCAGTCAATCCACTCACTATCTGTCCACTACCAGATGATTCCGTCAGTCAATCCACCCATTATCTGTTCATTACCAGGTGATTCCTTCAGTCAATCCAACCACTATCTGTTCACTACCACGTGATTCCTTCAGTCAATCCACCCACTATCTGTCCACTACCAGGTGATTCCTTCCGTCAATCCACCCACTATCTGTCCACTACCAGGTGATTCCTTCAGTCAATCCACCCACTATCTGTCCACTACCAGGTGATTCCTTCAGTCAATCCACCCACTATCTGTCCACTACCAGGTGATTCCTTCAGTCAATCCACACACTGTCTGTCCATACCAGGTGATTCTTTCAGTCAATCCACCCACTATCTGTCCACTACCGTGATTCCTTCAGTCAATCCATCCACCATCTGTCCACTACCAGGTGATTCCTTCAGTCAATCCACCCACTATCTGTCCGCTACCAGGTGATTCCTTCAGTCAATCCACCCATCATCTGTCCACTACCAGGTGATTCCTTCAGTCAATCCACCCACTATCTGTCCGCTACCAGGTGATTCCTTCAGTCAATCCACCCACTATCTGTCCGCTACCAGGTGATTCCTTCAGTCAATCCACCCACTAACTGTCCTCTATCAGGTGATTCCTTCAGTCATTCCACCCACCATCTGTCCGCTACCAGGTGATTCCTTCAGTCTATCCACCCACTATCTGTCCACTATCAGGTGATTCCTTCAGTCAATCCACCCACTATCTGTCCAATACCAGGTAATTCCTTCAGTCAATCCACCCACTATCTGTCCACTATCAGGTGATTCCTTCAGTCAATCCACCCACTATCTGTCCAATACCAGGTAATTCCTTCAGTCAATCCACCCACTATCTGTCCACTACCAGGTGATTCCTTCAGTCAATCCACCCACTATCTGTTCACTACCAGGTCATTCCTTCAGTCAATCCAACCACTATCTGTCCACTACCAGGTGATTCCTTCAGTCCATCCACCCACTATCTGTCCACTATCAGGTGATTCGTTCTGTTAATCCACCCACTATCTGTCCGCTACCAGGTGATTCCTTCAGTCAATCCACCCACTATCTGTCCACTACCAGGTGATTCCTTCAGTCAATCCACCCACCATCTGTCCGCGACAAGGTGATTCCTACACTCAATCCACCCTCTATCTGTCCGCTACCAGGTGATTTCTTCAGTCAATCCACCCACTATCTGTCCACTATCAGGTGATTCCTTCAGTCAATTCTCCCACTATCTGTCCACTACCAGGTGATTCCTTCAGTCAATCCACTCACTATCTGTCCACTACCAGATGATTCCTTCAGTCAATCCACCCATTATCTGTTCATTACCAGGTGATTCCTTCAGTCAATCCAACCACTATCTGTTCACTACCACGTGATTCCTTCAGTCAAACCACCCACTATCTGTCCACTACCAGGTGATTCCTTCCGTCAATCCACCCACTATCTGTCAACTACCAGGTGATTCTTTCAGTCAATCCACCCACTATCTGTCCACTACCAGGTGATTCTTTCAGTCAATCCACCCACTATTTGTCCACTACCAGGGGATTCCTTCAGTCAATCCACCCACTATCTGTCCACTACCAGGTGATTCTTTTAGTCAATCCACCCACTATCTGTCCACTACCAGGTGATTCCTTCAGTCAATCCACCCACTATTGTCCGCTACCAGGTGATTCCTTCATTCAATCCACCCACTATCTGTCAACTAGCAGGTGATTCCTTCATTCAATCCACCCACTATCTGTCCACTACCAGGTCAATCCTTCAGTCAATCCACCCACTATCTGTCCGCTACCAGGTGATTCCTTCAGTCAATCCACCCTCTATGTCTGCGCTACCAGGTGATTCCTTCAGTCAATCCACCCACTATCTGTCCGCTACCAGGTGATTCCTTCAGTCAATCCACCCACTATACGTCCGCTACCAGGTGATTCCTTCAGTCAATCCACCAACTATCCATCCGCTACCAGGTGATTCCTTCAGCCAATCCACCCACTATCCGTCCGCTACCAGGTGATTCCCTCAGTCAATCCACCCACTATCTGTCCGCTGCCAGGTGATTCCTTCGGTCAATCCACCCACTATCTGTCCGCTACCAGGTGATTCCTTCAGTCAATCCACCAAATATCTGTCGGCTACCAGGTGATTCCTTAAGTCAATCCACCCACTATCTGTCCACTACCAGGTGATTCTTTCAGTCAATCAACCCACTATCTGTCCACTACGAGGGGATTCCTTCAGTCAATCCACACACTATCTGACCGTTACCAGGTGATTTCTTCAGTCAATCCACACACTATCTGTCGACTACCAGGTGATTCCTTCAGTCAATCCACCCACTATTTGTGCACTACCAGGAGATTCCTTCAGTCAATCCACCCACTATCTGTCCACTACCAGGTGATTCCATCAGTCTATCCACCCACTATCTGTCCACTACCAGGTGATTCCTTCAGTCAATGCACCCACTATCTGTCCACTACCAGGTGATTCTTTCAGTCAATCCACCCACTATCTGTCCACTACCAGGTGATTGCTTCAGTCAATCCACCCACTATCTGTCCACTACTAGGTGATTCCTTCAGTCAATCCACCACTATCTGTCCGCTACCAGGTGATTCCTTCAGTCAATCCACACACTATCTGTCCGCTACCAGGTGATTCCTTCAGTCAATCCACCCACTATCTGTCCGCTACCAGGTGATTCCTTCATTCAATCCACCCACCATTTGTTCATTACCAGGTGATTCCTTCATTCAATCCACCCACTATCTGTCCACTACCAGTTCAATCCTTCAGTCAATCTACCCACTATCTGTCCGCTACCAGGTGATTACTTCAGTCAATCCACCCACTATCTGTCCGCTACCAGGTGATTCCTTCAGTCAATCCACCCACTATCTGTCCAATACCAGGTGATTCCTTCAGTCAATCCACCCACTATCCGTCCGCTACCAGGTGATTCCTTCAGTCAATCCACCCACTATCCGTCCGCTACCAGGTGATTCCTTCAGTCAATCCACCCACTATCCGTCCGCTACCAGGTGATTCCCTCAGTCAATCCACCCACTATCTGTCTGCTGCCAGGTGATTCCTTCAGTCAATCCACCCACTATCAGTCCGCTAACAGGTGATTCCTTCAGTCAATCCACCCACTATCTGTCTGCTACCAGGTGATTCCTTCAGTCAATCCACCCACTAACTGTCCGCTACCAGCTGATTCCTTCAGTCAATCCACCCACTATCTGTCCGCTACCAGGTGATTCCTTCAGTCAATCCACCCACTATCTCTCTACTACCAGGTGATTCCTTCAGTCAATCGACCCACTATCTGTCCCCTACCAGGTGATTCCTTCAGTCAATCCACCCACTATCTGTCCACTACCAGGTGATTCATTCAGTCATCCACTCACTATCTATCCACTACCAGGTGATTCCTTCAGTCAATCCACCTACTATCTGTCCGCTACCAGGTGATTCCTTCAGTCAATCCACCCACTAATTGTCGACAACCGTGATTCCTTCAGTCAATCCATCCACAATCAGTCCACTAACAGGTGATTCCTTCAGTCAATCCACCCACTATCTGTCCGCTACCAGGTGATTCCTTCAGTCAATCCACCCACCATCTGTCCACTACCAGGTGATTCCTTCAGTAAATCCACCCACTATCTGTCCGCTACCAGGTGATTCCTTCAGTGAATCCACCCACTATCTGTCCACTACCAGGTGATTCCTTCAGTCAATCCACCCACTAACTGTCGACTACCGTGATTCCTTCAGTCAATCCATCCACTATCTGTCTACTACAAGGTTATTCCTTCAGTCAATCGACCCACTATCTGTCCGCTACCAGGTGATTCCTTCAGTCAATTCACCACTATCTGTCCGCTACCAGGTGATTACTTCAGTCAATCCACCCACTATCTGTCCACTACCAGGAGATTCCTTCAGTCAATCCACCCACTATACGTCCGCTACCAGGTGATTCCTTCAGTCAATCCACCAACTATCCATCCGCTACCAGGTGATTCCTTCAGCCAATCCACCCACTATCCGTCCGCTACCAGGTGATTCCCTCAGTCAATCCACCCACTATCCGTCCGCTACCAGGTGATTCCCTCAGTCAATCCACCCACTATCTGTCCGCTGCCAGGTGATTCCTTCGGTCAATCCACCCACTATCTGTCCGCTACCAGGTGATTCCTTCAGTCAATCCACCAACTATCTGTCGGCTACCAGGTGATTCCTTAAGTCAATCCACCCACTATCTGTCCACTACCAGGTGATTCTTTCAGTCAATCAACCCACTATCTGTCCACTACGAGGGGATTCCTTCAGTCAATCCACACACTATCTGACCGTTTCCAGGTGATTTCTTCAGTAAATCCACACATTATCTGTCCACTACCAGGTGATTCCTTCAGTCAATCCACCCACTATTTGTGCACTACCAGGAGATTCCTTCAGTCAATCCACCCACTATCTGTCCACTACCAGGTGATTCCATCAGTCCATCCACCCACTATCTGTCCACTACCAGGTGATTCCTTCAGTCAATCCACCCACTATCTGTCCACTACCAGGTGATTCTTTCAGTCAATCCACCCACTATCTGTCCACTACCAGGTGATTGCTTCAGTCAATCCACCCACTATCTGTCCACTACTAGGTGATTCCTTCAGTCAATCCACCACTATCTGTCCGCTACCAGGTGATTCCTTCAGTCAATCCACACACTATCTGTCCGCTACCAGGTGATTCCTTCATTCAATCCACCCACCATTTGTTCATTACCAGGTGATTCCTTCATTCAATCCACCCACTATCTGTCCACTACCAGTTCAATCCTTCAGTCAATCTACCCACTATCTGTCCGCTACCAGGTGATTACTTCAGTCAATCCACCCACTATCTGTCCGCTACCAGGTGATTCCTTCAGTCAATCCACCCACTATCTGTCCAATACCAGGTGATTCCTTCAGTCAATCCACCCACTATCCGTCCGCTACCAGGTGATTCCTACAGTCAATCCACCCACTATCCGTCCGCTACCAGGTGATTCCTTCAGTCAATCCACCCACTATCCGTCCGCTACCAGGTGATTCCCTCAGTCAATCCACCCACTATCTGTCTGCTGCCAGGTGATTCCTTCAGTCAATCCACCCACTATCTGTCCGCTAACAGGTGATTCCTTCAGTCAATCCACCCACTATCTGTCTGCTACCAGGTGATTCCTTCAGTCAATCCACCCACTAACTGTCCGCTACCAGCTGATTCCTTCAGTCAATCCACCCACTATCTGTCCGCTACCAGGTGATTCCTTCAGTCAATCCACCCACTATCTCTCTACTACCAGGTGATTCCTTCAGTCAATCGACCCACTATCTGTCCCCTACCAGGTGATTCCTTCAGTCAATCCACCCACTATCTGTGCACTACCAGGTGATTCATTCAGTCATCCACTCACTATCTATCCACTACCAGGTGATTCCTTCAGTCAATCCACCTACTATCTGTCCGCTACCAGGTGATTCCTTCAGTCAATCCACCCACTAATTGTCGACAACCGTGATTCCTTCAGTCAATCCATCCACCATCAGTCCACTAACAGGTGATTCCTTCAGTCAATCCACCCACTATCTGTCCGCTACCAGGTGATTCCTTCAGTCAATCCACCCACCATCTGTCCACTACCAGGTGATTCCTTCAGTAAATCCACCCACTATCTGTCCGCTACCAGGTGATTCCTTCAGTGAATCCACCCACTATCTGTCCACTACCAGGTGATTCCTTCAGTCAATCCACCCACTAACTGTCGACTACCGTGATTCCTTCAGTCAATCCATCCACTATCTGTCTACTACAAGGTTATTCCTTCAGTCAATCGACCCACTATCTGTCCGCTACCAGGTGATTCCTTCAGTCAATTCACCACTATCTGTCCGCTACCAGGTGATTACTTCAGTCAATCCACCCACTATCTGTCCACTACCAGGAGATTCCTTCAGTCAATCCACCCACTATATGTCCACTACCAGGTAATTCCATCAGTCAATCCACCCACTATCTGTCCACTACCAGGTGATTCCTTCAGTCAATCCACCCACTATCTGTCCACTACCAGGTGATTCTTTCAGTCAATCCACCCACTATCTGTCCACTACCAGGTGATTGCTTCAGTCAATCCACCCACTATATGTCTGCTACCAGGTGATTCCTTCAGTCAATCCACCCACCATCTGTCCACTACCAGGTGATTCCTTCACTCAATCCACCCACTATCTGTCCACTACCAGTTGAATCCTTCAGTCAATCCATCCACTATCTGTCCGCTACCAGGTGATTCCTTCAGTCAATCTACCCACTATCTGTCCGCTACCAGGTGATTCCTTCAGTCAATCCACCCACTATCTGTCCGCTACCAGGTGATTCCTTCAGTCAATCCACCCACTATCTGTCCGCTACCAGGTGATTCCTTCAGTCAATCAACCCACTATCCGTCCGCTACCAGGTGATTCCTTCAGTCCATCCACCCACTATCTGTCCACTATCAGGTGATTCGTTCTGTTAATCCACCCACTATCTGTCCGCTACCAGGTGATTCCTTCAGTCAATCCACCCACTATCTGTCCACTACCAGGTGATTCCTTCAGTCAATCCACCCACCATCTGTCCGCTACAAGGTGATTCGTTCACTCAATCCACCCACTATCTGTCCACTATCAGGTGATTCCTTCAGTCAATCCACCCACTATCTGTCCATTACCAGGTGATTCCTTCAGTCAATCCACTCACTATCTGTCCACTACCAGATGATTCCGTCAGTCAATCCAGCCATTATCTGTTCATTACCAGGTGATTCCTTCAGTCAATCCAACCACTATCTGTTCACTACCACGTGATTCCTTCAGTCAATCCACCCACTATCTGTCCACTACCAGGTGATTCCTTCCGTCAATCCACCCACTATCTGTCCACTACCAGGTGATTCTTTCAGTCAATCCACCCACTATCTGTCCACTACCAGGTGATTCCCTCCGTCAATCCACCCACTATCCGTCCGCTACCAGGTGATTCCCTCAGTCAATCCACCCACTATCTGACCGCTGCCAGGTGATTCCTTCGGTCAATCCACCCACTATCTGTCCGCTACCAGGTGATTCCTTCAGTCAATCCACCAACTATCTGTCGGCTACCAGGTGATTCCGTAAGTCAATCCACCCACTATCTGTCCACTACCAGGTGATTCTTTCAGTCAATCAACCCACTATCTGTCCACTACCAGGGGATTCCTTCAGTCAATCCACACACTATCTGACAGTTACCAGGTGATTTCTTCAGTCAATCCACACACTATCTGTCCACTACAAGGTGATTCCTTCAGTTAATCCACCCACTATCTGTGCACTACCAGGAGATTCCTTCAGTCAATCCACCCACTATCTGTCCACTACCAGGTGATTCCATCATTCTATCCACCCACTATCTGTCCACTACCAGGTGATTCCTTCAGTCAATCCACCCACTATCTGTCCACTACCAGGTGATTCTTTCAGTCAATCCACCCACCATCTGTCCACTACAAGGTGATTCCTTCACTCAATCCACCCTCTATCTGTCCGCTACCAGGTGATTTCTTCAGTCAATACACCCACTATCTGTCCACTACCAGGTGATTCCTTCAGTCAAACCACCCACTATCTGTCCGCTACCAAGTGATTCCTTCAGTCAATCCACCCACTATCTGTCCTCTATAAGGTGATTCCTTCAGTCCATCCACCCACTATCTGTCCACTATCAGGTGATTCGTTCTGTTAATCCACCCACTATCTGTCAGCTACCAGATGATTCCTTCAGTCAATCCACCCACTATCTGTCCACTACCAGGTGATTCCTTCAGTCAATCCACCCACCATTTGTCCGCTACAAGGTGATTCCTTCACTCAATCCACCCTCTATCTGTCCGCTGCCAGGTGATTTCTTCAGTCAATCCACCCACTATCTGTCCACTATCAGGTGATTCCTTCAGTCAATCCACCCACTATCTGTCCACTACCAGGTGATTCCTTCAGTCAATCCACTCACTATCTGTCCACTACCAGATGATTCCTTCAGTCAATCCACCCATTATCTGTTCATTACCAGGTGATTCCTTCTGTCAAATCAACCACTATCTGTTTACTACCACGTGATTCCTTCATTCAATCCACACACTATCTGTCCACTACCAGGTGATTCCTTCATTCAATCCACCCACTACCAGTCCACTACCAGTTCAATCTTCAGTCAATCCACGCACTATCTGTCCGATACCAGGTGATTCCTTCAGTCAATCCACCCACTATCTGTCCGCTACCAGGTGATTCCTTCAGTCAATCCACCCACTATCTGTAAGCTACCAGGTGATTCCTTCAGTCAATCCACCCACTATCTGTCCGCTACCAGGTGATTCCTTCAGTCAATCCACCCACTATCTGTCCGCTACCAGGTGATTCCTTCAGTCAATCCACCCACTCTCTGTCCGCTACCAGGTGATTCTTTCAGTCAATCCACCCACTATTTGTCCACTACCAGGGGATTCCTTCAGTCAATCCACCCACTATCTGTCCACTACCAGGTGATTCTTTTAGTCAATCCACCCACTATCTGTCCACTACCAGGTGATTCCTTCAGTCAATCCACCCACTATTGTCCGCTACCAGGTGATTCCTTCATTCAATCCACCCACTATCTGTCAACTAGCAGGTGATTCCTTCATTCAATCCACCCACTATCTGTCCACTACCAGGTCAATCCTTCAGTCAATCCACCCACTATCTGTCCGCTACCAGTTGATTCCTTCAGTCAATCCACCCTCTATGTCTGCGCTACCAGGTGATTCCTTCAGTCAATCCACCCACTATCTGTCCGCTACCAGGTGATTCCTTCAGTCAATCCACCCACTATACGTCCGCTACCAGGTGATTCCTTCAGTCAATCCACCAACTATCCATCCGCTACCAGGTGATTCCTTCAGCCAATCCACCCACTATCCGTCCGCTACCAGGTGATTCCCTCAGTCAATCCACCCACTATCTGTCCGCTGCCAGGTGATTCCTTCGGTCAATCCACCCACTATCTGTCCGCTACCAGGTGATTCCTTCAGTCAATCCACCAAATATCTGTCGGCTACCAGGTGATTCCTTAAGTCAATCCACCCACTATCTGTCCACTACCAGGTGATTCTTTCAGTCAATCAACCCACTATCTGTCCACTACGAGGGGATTCCTTCAGTCAATCAACACACTATCTGACCGTTACCAGGTGATTTCTTCAGTCAATCCACACACTATCTGTCGACTACCAGGTGATTCCTTCAGTCAATCCACCCACTATTTGTGCACTACCAGGAGATTCCTTCAGTCAATCCACCCACTATCTGTCCACTACCAGGTGATTCCATCAGTCTATCCACCCACTATCTGTCCACTACCAGGTGATTCCTTCAGTCAATCCACCCACTATCTGTCCACTACCAGGTGATTCTTTCAGTCAATCCACCCACTATCTGTCCACTACCAGGTGATTGCTTCAGTCAATCCACCCACTATCTGTCCACTACTAGGTGATTCCTTCAGTCAATCCACCACTATCTGTCCGCTACCAGGTGATTCCTTCAGTCAATCCACACACTATCTGTCCGCTACCAGGTGATTCCTTCAGTCAATCCACCCACTATCTGTCCGCTACCAGGTGATTCCTTCATTCAATCCACCCACCATTTGTTCATTACCAGGTGATTCCTTCATTCAATCCACCCACTATCTGTCCACTACCAGTTCAATCCTTCAGTCAATCTACCCACTATCTGTCCGCTACCAGGTGATTACTTCAGTCAATCCACCCACTATCTGTCCGCTACCAGGTGATTCCTTCAGTCAATCCACCCACTATCTGTCCAATACCAGGTGATTCCTTCAGTCAATCCACCCACTATCCGTCCGCTACCAGGTGATTCCTTCAGTCAATCCACCCACTATCCGTCCGCTACCAGGTGATTCCTTCAGTCAATCCACCCACTATCCGTCCGCTACCAGGTGATTCCCTCAGTCAATCCACCCACTATCTGTCTGCTGCCAGGTGATTCCTTCAGTCAATCCACCCACTATCTGTCCGCTAACAGGTGATTCCTTCAGTCAATCCACCCACTATCTGTCTGCTACCAGGTGATTCCTTCAGTCAATCCACCCACTAACTGTCCGCTACCAGCTGATTCCTTCAGTCAATCCACCCACTATCTGTCCGCTACCAGGTGATTCCTTCAGTCAATCCACCCACTATCTCTCTACTACCAGGTGATTCCTTCAGTCAATCGACCCACTATCTGTCCCCTACCAGGTGATTCCTTCAGTCAATCCACCCACTATCTGTCCACTACCAGGTGATTCATTCAGTCATCCACTCACTATCTATCCACTACCAGGTGATTCCTTCAGTCAATCCACCTACTATCTGTCCGCTACCAGGTGATTCCTTCAGTCAATCCACCCACTAATTGTCGACAACCGTGATTCCTTCAGTCAATCCATCCACCATCAGTCCACTAACAGGTGATTCCTTCAGTCAATCCACCCACTATCTGTCCGCTACCAGGTGATTCCTTCAGTCAATCCACCCACCATCTGTCCACTACCAGGTGATTCCTTCAGTAAATCCACCCACTATCTGTCCGCTACCAGGTGATTCCTTCAGTGAATCCACCCACTATCTGTCCACTACCAGGTGATTCCTTCAGTCAATCCACCCACTAACTGTCGACTACCGTGATTCCTTCAGTCAATCCATCCACTATCTGTCTACTACAAGGTTATTCCTTCAGTCAATCGACCCACTATCTGTCCGCTACCAGGTGATTCCTTCAGTCAATTCACCACTATCTGTCCGCTACCAGGTGATTACTTCAGTCAATCCACCCACTATCTGTCCACTACCAGGAGATTCCTTCAGTCAATCCACCCACTATACGTCCGCTACCAGGTGATTCCTTCAGTCAATCCACCAACTATCCATCCGCTACCAGGTGATTCCTTCAGCCAATCCACCCACTATCCGTCCGCTACCAGGTGATTCCCTCAGTCAATCCACCCACTATCCGTCCGCTACCAGGTGATTCCCTCAGTCAATCCACCCACTATCTGTCCGCTGCCAGGTGATTCCTTCGGTCAATCCACCCACTATCTGTCCGCTACCAGGTGATTCCTTCAGTCAATCCACCAACTATCTGTCGGCTACCAGGTGATTCCTTAAGTCAATCCACCCACTATCTGTCCACTACCAGGTGATTCTTTCAGTCAATCAACCCACTATCTGTCCACTACGAGGGGATTCCTTCAGTCAATCCACACACTATCTGACCGTTTCCAGGTGATTTCTTCAGTAAATCCACACACTATCTGTCCACTACCAGGTGATTCCTTCAGTCAATCCACCCACTATTTGTGCACTACCAGGAGATTCCTTCAGTCAATCCACCCACTATCTGTCCACTACCAGGTGATTCCATCAGTCCATCCACCCACTATCTGTCCACTACCAGGTGATTCCTTCAGTCAATCCACCCACTATCTGTCCACTACCAGGTGATTCTTTCAGTCAATCCACCCACTATCTGTCCACTACCAGGTGATTGCTTCAGTCAATCCACCCACTATCTGTCCACTACTAGGTGATTCCTTCAGTCAATCCACCACTATCTGTCCGCTCCCAGGTGATTCCTTCAGTCAATCCACACACTATCTGTCCGCTACCAGGTGATTCCTTCATTCAATCCACCCACCATTTGTTCATTACCAGGTGATTCCTTCATTCAATCCACCCTCTATCTGTCCACTACCAGTTCAATCCTTCAGTCAATCTACCCACTATCTGTCCGCTACCAGGTGATTACTTCAGTCAATCCACCCACTATCTGTCCGCTACCAGGTGATTCCTTCAGTCAATCCACCCACTATCTGTCCAATACCAGGTGATTCCTTCAGTCAATCCACCCACTATCCGTCCGCTACCAGGTGATTCCTACAGTCAATCCACCCACTATCCGTCCGCTACCAGGTGATTCCTTCAGTCAATCCACCCACTATCCGTCCGCTACCAGGTGATTCCCTCAGTCAATCCACCCACTATCTGTCTGCTGCCAGGTGATTCCTTCAGTCAATCCACCCACTATCTGTCCGCTAACAGGTGATTCCTTCAGTCAATCCACCCACTATCTGTCTGCTACCAGGTGATTCCTTCAGTCAATCCACCCACTAACTGTCCGCTACCAGCTGATTCCTTCAGTCAATCCACCCACTATCTGTCCGCTACCAGGTGATTCCTTCAGTCAATCCACCCACTATCTCTCTACTACCAGGTGATTCCTTCAGTCAATCGACCCACTATCTGTCCCCTACCAGGTGATTCCTTCAGTCAATCCACCCACTATCTGTGCACTACCAGGTGATTCATTCAGTCATCCACTCACTATCTATCCACTACCAGGTGATTCCTTCAGTCAATCCACCTACTATCTGTCCGCTACCAGGTGATTCCTTCAGTCAATCCACCCACTAATTGTCGACAACCGTGATTCCTTCAGTCAATCCATCCACCATCAGTCCACTAACAGGTGATTCCTTCAGTCAATCCACCCACTATCTGTCCGCTACCAGGTGATTCCTTCAGTCAATCCACCCACCATCTGTCCACTACCAGGTGATTCCTTCAGTAAATCCACCCACTATCTGTCCGCTACCAGGTGATTCCTTCAGTGAATCCACCCACTATCTGTCCACTACCAGGTGATTCCTTCAGTCAATCCACCCACTAACTGTCGACTACCGTGATTCCTTCAGTCAATCCATCCACTATCTGTCTACTACAAGGTTATTCCTTCAGTCAATCGACCCACTATCTGTCCGCTACCAGGTGATTCCTTCAGTCAATTCACCACTATCTGTCCGCTACCAGGTGATTACTTCAGTCAATCCACCCACTATCTGTCCACTACCAGGAGATTCCTTCAGTCAATCCACCCACTATATGTCCACTACCAGGTAATTCCATCAGTCAATCCACCCACTATCTGTCCACTACCAGGTGATTCCTTCAGTCAATCCACCCACTATCTGTCCACTACCAGGTGATTCTTTCAGTCAATCCACCCACTATCTGTCCACTACCAGGTGATTGCTTCAGTCAATCCACCCACTATATGTCTGCTACCAGGTGATTCCTTCAGTCAATCCACCCACCATCTGTCCACTACCAGGTGATTCCTTCACTCAATCCACCCACTATCTGTCCACTACCAGTTGAATCCTTCAGTCAATCCATCCACTATCTGTCCGCTACCAGGTGATTCCTTCAGTCAATCTACCCACTATCTGTCCGCTACCAGGTGATTCCTTCAGTCAATCCACCCACTATCTGTCCGCTACCAGGTGATTCCTTCAGTCAATCCACCCACTATCTGTCCGCTACCAGGTGATTCCTTCAGTCAATCAACCCACTATCCGTCCGCTACCAGGTGATTCCTTCAGTCCATCCACCCACTATCTGTCCACTATCAGGTGATTCGTTCTGTTAATCCACCCACTATCTGTCCGCTACCAGGTGATTCCTTCAGTCAATCCACCCACTATCTGTCCACTACCAGGTGATTCCTTCAGTCAATCCACCCACCATCTGTCCGCTACAAGGTGATTCGTTCACTCAATCCACCCTCTATCTGTCCACTACCAGGTGATTTCTTCAGTCAATCCACCCACTATCTGTCCACTATCAGGTGATTCCTTCAGTCAATCCACCCACTATCTGTCCATTACCAGGTGATTCCTTCAGTCAATCCACTCACTATCTGTTCACTACCACGTGATTCCTTCAGTCAATCCACCCACTATCTGTCCACTACCAGGTGATTCCTTCCGTCAATCCACCCACTATCTGTCCACTACCAGGTGATTCTTTCAGTCAATCCACCCACTATCTGTCCACTACCAGGTGATTCCCTCCGTCAATCCACCCACTATCCGTCCGCTACCAGGTGATTCCCTCAGTCAATCCACCCACTATCTGACCGCTGCCAGGTGATTCCTTCGGTCAATCCACCCACTATCTGTCCGCTACCAGGTGATTCCTTCAGTCAATCCACCAACTATCTGTCGGCTACCAGGTGATTCCGTAAGTCAATCCACCCACTATCTGTCCACTACCAGGTGATTCTTTCAGTCAATCAACCCACTATCTGTCCACTACCAGGGGATTCCTTCAGTCAATCCACACACTATCTGACCGTTACCAGGTGATTTCTTCAGTCAATCCACACACTATCTGTCCACTACAAGGTGATTCCTTCAGTCAATCCACCCACTATCTGTGCACTACCAGGAGATTCCTTCAGTCAATCCACCCACTATCTGTCCACTACCAGGTGATTCCATCATTCTATCCACCCACTATCTGTCCACTACCAGGTGATTCCTTCAGTCAATCCACCCACTATCTGTCCACTACCAGGTGATTCTTTCAGTCAATCCACCCACCATCTGTCCACTACAAGGTGATTCCTTCACTCAATCCACCCTCTATCTGTCCGCTACCAGGTGATTTCTTCAGTCAATACACCCACTATCTGTCCACTACCAGGTGATTCCTTCAGTCAAACCACCCACTATCTGTCCGCTACCAAGTGATTCCTTCAGTCAATCCACCCACTATCTGTCCTCTATAAGGTGATTCCTTCAGTCCATCCACCCACTATCTGTCCACTATCAGGTGATTCGTTCTGTTAATCCACCCACTATCTGTCAGCTACCAGATGATTTCTTCAGTCAATCCACCCACTATCTGTCCACTACCAGGTGATTCCTTCAGTCAATCCACCCACCATTTGTCCGCTACAAGGTGATTCCTTCACTCAATCCACCCTCTATCTGTCCGCTGCCAGGTGATTTCTTCAGTCAATCCACCCACTATCTGTCCACTATCAGGTGATTCCTTCAGTCAATCCACCCACTATCTGTCCACTACCAGGTGATTCCTTCAGTCAATCCACTCACTATCTGTCCACTACCAGATGATTCCTTCAGTCAATCCACCCATTATCTGTTCATTACCAGGTGATTCCTTCTGTCAAATCAACCACTATCTGTTTACTACCACGTGATTCCTTCATTCAATCCACACACTATCTGTCCACTACCAGGTGATTCCTTCATTCAATCCACCCACTACCAGTCCACTACCAGTTCAATCTTCAGTCAATCCACGCACTATCTGTCCGATACCAGGTGATTCCTTCAGTCAATCCACCCACTATCTGTCCGCTACCAGGTGATTCCTTCAGTCAATCCACCCACTATCTGTAAGCTACCAGGTGATTCCTTCAGTCAATCCACCCACTATCTGTCCGCTACCAGGTGATTCCTTCAGTCAATCCACCCACTATCTGTCCGCTACCAGGTGATTCCTTCAGTCAATCCACCCACTCTCTGTCCGCTACCAGGTGATTCCTTCAGTCAATCCACCCACTATCTGTCCGCTACCAGGTGATTCCTTCAGTCAATCCATCCACTGTCTGTCCGCTACCAGGTGATTCCTTCAGTCAATTCACCCACTATCTGTCCCCTACCAGGTGATTTCTTCAGTCAATCCACCCACTATCTCTCCGCTACCAGGTGATTCCTTCAATCAATCCACCCACTATCTGTCCGCTACCAGGTGATTCCTTCAGTCAATCCACCCACTATCTGTCCGCTACCAGGTGATTCCTTCAGTCAATCCACCCACTATCTGTCCGCTACCAGGTGATTCCTTCAGTCAATCCACCCACTATCTGTCTACTACCAGGTGATTCCTTCAGTCAATCGACCCACTATCTGTCTGCTACCAGGTGATTCCTTCAGTCAATTCACCACTATATGTCCGCTACCAGGTGATTACTTCAGTCAATCCACCCACTATCTGTACGCTACCAGGTGATTCCTTCAGTCAATCCACCAACTATCTGTCCGATACCAGGTGATTCCTTAAGTCAATCCACACACTATCTGTCCACTACCAGGTGATTCCTTCAGTCAATCCACCCACTATCTGTCCACTACCAGGAGATTCCTTCAGTCAATCCACCCACTATCTGTCCACTACCAGGTAATTCCATCAGTCAATCCACCCACTATCTGTCCACTACCAGGTGATTCCTTCAGTCAATCCACCCACTATCTGTCCACTACCAGGTGATTCTTTCATTCAATCCACCCACTATCTGTCCACTACCAGGTGATTGCTTCAGTCAATCCACCCACTATCTGTCCACTACTAGGTGATTCCTTCAGTCAATCCACCACTATCTGTCCGCTACCAGGTGATTCCTTTAGTCAATCCACACACTATCTGTCCGCTACCAGGTGATTCCTTCAGTCAATCCACCCACTACCTGTCCGCTACCAGGTGATTCCTTCATTCAATCCACCCACCATCTGTCCACTACCAGGTGATTCCTTCATTCAATCCACCCACTATCTGTCCACTACCAGTTGAATCCTTCAGTCAATCCATCCACTATCTGTCCGCTACCAGGTGATTCCTTCAGTCAATCCACCGACTATCTGTCCGCTACCAGGTGATTCATTCAGTCAATCCACCCACTATCTGTCCGCTACCAGGTGATTCCTTCAGTCAGTCCACCCACTATCTGTCCGCTACCAGGTGATTCCTTCAGTCAATCCACCCACCATCCTTCCGCTACCAGGTGATTCCTTCAGTCAATCCACCCACTATCCGTCCTAAACCAGGTGATTTCCTCAGTCAATCCACCCACTATCTGTCCGCTGCCAGGTGATTCCTTCAGTCAATCCACCCACTATCTGTCCGCTAACAGGTGATTCCTTCAGTCAATCCACCCACTATCTGTCTGCTACCAGGTGATTCCTTCAGTCAATGCACCCACTATCTGTCCGCTATCAGCTGATTTCTTCAGTCAATCCACCCACTATCTGTCCGCTACCAGGTGATTCCTTCAGTCAATCCACCCACTATCTCTCTACTACCAGGTGATTCCTTCAGTCAATCGACCCACTATCTGTCCGCTACCAGGTGATTCCTTCAGTCAATCCACCTACTATCTGTTCTCTACCAGGTGATTCCTTCAGTCAATCCACCCACTAACTGTCGACTACCGTGATTCCTTCAGTCAATCCATCCACCATCAGTCCACTAACAGGTGATTGCTTCAGTCAATCCACCCACAATATGTCCGCTACCAGGTGATTCCTTCAGTCAATCCACCCACCATCTGTCCAATACCAGGTGATTCCTTCAGTCAATCCACCCACTATCTGTCCGCTACCAGGTGATTCCTTCAGTCAATCCACCCACTATCTGTCCACTACCAGGTGATCCCTTCAGTCAATCCACCCACTAACTGTCGACTACCGTGATTCCTTCAGTCAAACCATCCACTATCCGTTCACTGCCAGGTGATTCCTTCAGTCAATCCACCCACTATCTGTCCACTGCCAGGTGTTTCCTTCAGTCAATTCACCCTCTATCTGTTCACTACCAGGTGATTCCTTCTGTCAATCCAGCCACTATCTGTACACTACCAGGTGATTCCTTCAGTCAATCCACCCACTATCTGTCCACTACCAGGTGATTCCTTCATTCAATCCACCCACTAACTCTTCCGTTACCAGGTGATTCCTTCATTCAATCCACCCACTATTTGTGCGCTACCAGGTGATTCCTTCAGTCAATCCACCCACCATCTGTCCACTACCAGGTGATTCCTTCAGACAATCCACCCACTATCTGTCCGCTACCAGGTGATTCCTTCAGTCAATCCACCCACTATCTGTCCACTACCAGGTGATTCCTTCAGTCAATCCACCCACTAACTGTCCACTACCGTGATTCCTTCAGTCAATCTACCCACTATCTGTCCACTACCAGGTGATTCCTTCAGTCAATCCACCTACTATCTGTCCGCTACCAGGTGATTCTTTCAGTCAATCCACCCACTATCTGTCCACTACCAGGTGATTGCTTCAGTCAATCCACCCACTATCTGTCCACTAATAGGTGATTCCTTCAGTCAATCCACCACTAACTGTCCGCTACCAGGTGATTCCTTCAGTCAATCCACACACTATCTGTCCGCTACCAGGTGATTCCTTCAGTCAATCCACCCACTATCTGTCCGCTACCACGTGATTCCTTCATTCAATCCACCCACCATCTGTCCACTACCAGGTGATTCCTTCATTCAATCCACCCAATATCTGTCCACTACCAGTTGAATCCTTCAGTCAATCCATCCACTATCTGTCCGCTACCAGGTGATTCCTTCAGTCAATCCACCCACTATCTCTCCGCTACCAGGTGATTCCTTCAGTCAATCCAGCCACTATCTGTCCGCTACCAGGTGATTCCTTCAGTCAATCCACCCACTATCTGTCCGCTACCAGGTGATTCCTTCAGTCAATCCACCCACTATCCGTCCGCTACCAGGTGATTCCTTCAGTCAATCCACCCACTATCCGTCCTAAACCAGGTGATTCCCTCAGTCAATGCACCCACTATCTGTCCGCTGCCAGGTGATTCCTTCTGTCAATCGACCCACTATTGTCCGCTACCAGGTGATTCCTTCAGTCAATCCACCCACTATCGGTCCACTACCAGGTGATTCCTTCAGTCATCCACCCACTATCTGTCCACTACCAGGTGATTCCTTCAGTCAATCCACCTACTATCTGTTCTCTACCAGGTGATTCCTTCAGTCAATCCACCCACTAACTGTCGACTACCGTGATTCCTTCAGTCAATCCATCCACCATCAGTCCACTAACAGGTGATTCCTTTAGTCAATCCACCCACTATATGTCCGCTACCAGGTGATTCCTTCAGTCAATCCACCCACTAACTGTCGACTACCGTGATTCCTTCAGTCAATCCATCCACTATCTGTTCACTACCAGGTGATTCCTTCAGTCAATCCACCCACTCTCTGTCCACTGCCAGGTGTTTCCTTCAGTCAATCCACCCTCTATCTGTTCACTACCAGGTGATTCCTTCTGTCAATCCAGCCATTATCTGTCCACTACCAGGTGATTCCTTCAGTCAATCCACCCACTATCTGTCCGCTACCAGGTGATTCCTTCAGTCAATCCACCCACTATCTGTCCACTATCAGGTGATTCCTTCAGTCAATCCACCCACTAACTGTCGACTACCGTGATTCCTCCAGACAATACACCCACTATCTCTCTACTACCAGGTGATTCCTTCAGTCAATCGACCCACTATCTGTCCGCTACCAGGTGATTCCTTCAGTCAATCCACCCACTATCTGTCCACTACCAGGTGATTCCTTCAGTCAATCCACCTACTATCTGTCCACTACCAGGTGATTCCTTCAGTCAATCCACCCACTAACTGTCGACTACCGTGATTCCTTCAGTCAATCCATCCACCATGAGTCCACTAACAGGTGATTCCTTCAGTCAATCCACCCACTATCTGTCCGCTACCAGGTGATTCCTTCAGTCAATCCACCCACCATCTGTCCACTACCAGGTGATTCCTTCAGTCAATCCACCCACTATCTGTCCGCTACCAGGTGATTCCTTCAGTCAATCCACCCACTATCTGTCCGCTACCAGGTGATTCCTTCAGTCAATCCACCCACTATCTGTCCACTACCAGGTGATTCCTTCAGTCAAATCACCCATTAACTGTCGACTACCGTGATTCCTTCAGTCAATCCATCCACTATCTGTTCACTACCAGATGATTCCTTCAGTCAATCCACCCACTATCTGTCCACTGCCAGGTGTTTCCTTCAGTCAATCCACCCTCTATCTGTTCACTACCAGGTGATTCCTTTTGTCAATCCAACCACTATCTGTCCACTACCGTGATTCCTTCAGTCAATCCACCCACTATCTGTCCACTACCAGGTGAATCCTTCAGTCAATCCACCCACTATCTGTCCGCTACCAGGTGATTCCTTCAGTCAATCCACCCATCATCTGTCCACTACCAGGTGATTCCTTCAGTCAATCCACCCACTATCTGTCCGCTACCAGGTGATTCCTTCAGTCAATCCACCCACTATCTGTCCGCTACCAGGTGATTCCTTCAGTCAATCCACCCACTATCTGTCCTCTATCAGGTGATTCCTTCAGTCATTCCACCCACCATCTGTCCGCTACCAGGTGATTCCTTCAGTCTATCCACCCACTATCTGTCCACTATCAGGTGATTCCTTCAGTCAATCCACCCACTATCTGTCCAATACCAGGTAATTCCTTCAGTTAATCCACCCACTATCTGTCCACTATCAGGTGATTCCTTCAGTCAATCCACCCACTATCTGTCCAATACCAGGTAATTCCTTCAGTCAATCGACCCACTATCTGTCCGCTCCCAGGTGATTCCTTCAGTCAATTCACCACTATCTGTCCGCTACCAGGTGATTACTTCAGTCAATCCACCCACTATCTGTCCACTACCAGGAGATTCCTTCAGTCAATCCACCCACCATCTGTCCACTACCAGGTGATTCCTTCAGTAAATCCACCCACTATCTGTCCGCTACCAGGATATTCCTTCAGTGAATCCACCCACTATCTGTCCACTACCAGGTGATTCCTTCAGTCAATCCACCCACTAACTGTCGACTACCGTGATTCCTTCAGTCAATCCATCCACTATCTGTCTACTACAAGGTTATTCCTTCAGTCAATCGACCCACTATCTGTCCGCTACCAGGTGATTCCTTCAGTCAATTCACCACTATCTGTCCGCTACCAGGTGATTACTTCAGTCAATCCACCCACTATCTGTCCACTACCAGGAGATTCCTTCAGTCAATCCACCCACTATATGTCCACTACCAGGTAATTCCATCAGTCAATCCACCCACTATCTGTCCACTACCAGGTGATTCCTTCAGTCAATCCACCCACTATCTGTCCACTACCAGGTGATTCTTTCAGTCAATCCACCCACTATCTGTCCACTACCAGGTGATTGCTTCAGTCAATCCACCCACTATATGTCTGCTACCAGGTGATTCCTTCAGTCAATCCACCCACCATCTGTCCACTACCAGGTGATTCCTTCACTCAATCCACCCACTATCTGTCCACTACCAGTTGAATCCTTCAGTCAATCCATCCACTATCTGTCCGCTACCAGGTGATTCCTTCAGTCAATCTACCCACTATCTGTCCTCTACCAGGTGATTCCTTCAGTCAATCCACCCACTATCTGTCCGCTACCAGGTGATTCCTTCAGTCAATCCACCCACTATCTGTCCGCTACCAGGTGATTCCTTCAGTCAATCAACCCACTATCCGTCCGCTACCAGGTGATTCCTTCAGTCCATCCACCCACTATCTGTCCACTATCAGGTGATTCGTTCTGTTAATCCACCCACTATCTGTCCGCTACCAGGTGATTCCTTCAGTCAATCCACCCACTATCTGTCCACTACCAGGTGATTCCTTCAGTCAATCCACCCACCATCTGTCCGCTACAAGGTGATTCGTTCACTCAATCCACCCTCTATCTGTCCGCTACCAGGTGATTTCTTCAGTCAATCCACCCACTATCTGTCCACTATCAGGTGATTCCTTCAGTCAATCCACCCACTATCTGTCCATTACCAGGTGATTCCTTCAGTCAATCCACTCACTATCTGTCCACTACCAGATGATTCCGTCAGTCAATCCACCCATTATCTGTTCATTACCAGGTGATTCCTTCAGTCAATCCAACCACTATCTGTTCACTACCACGTGATTCCTTCAGTCAATCCACCCACTATCTGTCCACTACCAGGTGATTCCTTCCGTCAATCCACCCACTATCTGTCCACTACCAGGTGATTCTTTCAGTCAATCCACCCACTATCTGTCCACTACCAGGTGATTCCCTCAGTCAATCCACCCACTATCCGTCCGCTACCAGGTGATTCCCTCAGTCAATCCACCCACTATCTGACCGCTGCCAGGTGATTCCTTCGGTCAATCCACCCACTATCTGTCCGCTACCAGGTGATTCCTTCAGTCAATCCACCAACTATCTGTCGGCTACCAGGTGATTCCGTAAGTCAATCCACCCACTATCTGTCCACTACCAGGTGATTCTTTCAGTCAATCAACCCACTATCTGTCCACTACCAGGGGATTCCTTCAGTCAATCCACACACTATCTGACCGTTACCAGGTGATTTCTTCAGTCAATCCACACACTATCTGTCCACTACAAGGTGATTCCTTCAGTCAATCCACCCACTATCTGTGCACTACCAGGAGATTCCTTCAGTCAATCCACCCACTATCTGTCCACTACCAGGTGATTCCATCATTCTATCCACCCACTATCTGTCCACTACCAGGTGATTCCTTCAGTCAATCCACCCACTATCTGTCCACTACCAGGTGATTCTTTCAGTCAATCCACCCACCATCTGTCCACTACAAGGTGATTCCTTCACTCAATCCACCCTCTATCTGTCCGCTACCAGGTGATTTCTTCAGTCAATACACCCACTATCTGTCCACTACCAGGTGATTCCTTCAGTCAAACCACCCACTATCTGTCCGCTACCAAGTGATTCCTTCAGTCAATCCACCCACTATCTGTCCTCTATAAGGTGATTCCTTCAGTCCATCCACCCACTATCTGTCCACTATCAGGTGATTCGTTCTGTTAATCCACCCACTATCTGTCAGCTACCAGATGATTCCTTCAGTCAATCCACCCACTATCTGTCCACTACCAGGTGATTCCTTCAGTCAATCCACCCACCATTTGTCCGCTACAAGGTGATTCCTTCACTCAATCCACCCTCTATCTGTCCGCTGCCAGGTGATTTCTTCAGTCAATCCACCCACTATCTGTCCACTATCAGGTGATTCCTTCAGTCAATCCACCCACTATCTGTCCACTACCAGGTGATTCCTTCAGTCAATCCACTCACTATCTGTCCACTACCAGATGATTCCTTCAGTCAATCCACCCATTATCTGTTCATTACCAGGTGATTCCTTCTGTCAAATCAACCACTATCTGTTTACTGCCACGTGATTCCTTCATTCAATCCACACACTATCTGTCCACTACCAGGTGATTCCTTCATTCAATCCACCCACTACCAGTCCACTACCAGTTCAATCTTCAGTCAATCCACGCACTATCTGTCCGATACCAGGTGATTCCTTCAGTCAATCCACCCACTATCTGTCCGCTACCAGGTGATTCCTTCAGTCAATCCACCCACTATCTGTAAGCTACCAGGTGATTCCTTCAGTCAATCCACCCACTATCTGTCCGCTACCAGGTGATTCCTTCAGTCAATCCACCCACTATCTGTCCGCTACCAGGTGATTCCTTCAGTCAATCCACCCACTCTCTGTCCGTTACCAGGTGATTCCTTCAGTCAATCCACCCACTATCTGTCCGCTACCAGGTGATTCCTTCAGTCAATCCATCCACTGTCTGTCCGCTACCAGGTGATTCCTTCAGTCAATTCACCCACTATCTGTCCCCTACCAGGTGATTTCTTCAGTCAATCCACCCACTATCTCTCCGCTACCAGGTGATTCCTTCAATCAATCCACCCACTATCTGTCCTCTACCAGGTGATTCCTTCAGTCAATCCACCCACTATCTGTCCGCTACCAGGTGATTCCTTCAGTCAATCCACCCACTATCTGTCCGCTACCAGGTGATTCCTTCAGTCAATCCACCCACTATCTGTCTACTACCAGGTGATTCCTTCAGTCAATCGACCCACTATCTGTCTGCTACCAGGTGATTCCTTCAGTCAATTCACCACTATATGTCCGCTACCAGGTGATTACTTCAGTCAATCCACCCACTATCTGTACGCTACCAGGTGATTCCTTCAGTCAATCCACCAACTATCTGTCCGATACCAGGTGATTCCTTAAGTCAATCCACACACTATCTGTCCACTACCAGGTGATTCCTTCAGTCAATCCACCCACTATCTGTCCACTACCAGGAGATTCCTTCAGTCAATCCACCCACTATCTGTCCACTACCAGGTAATTCCATCAGTCAATCCACCCACTATCTGTCCACTACCAGGTGATTCGTTCTGTTAATCCACCCACTATCTGTCCGCTACCAGGTGATTCCTTCAGTCAATCCACCCACTATCTGTCCACTACCAGGTGATTCCTTCAGTCAATCCACCCACCATCTGTCCGCTACAAGGTGATTCGTTCACTCAATCCACCCTCTATCTGTCCGCTACCAGGTGATTTCTTCAGTCAATCCACCCACTATCTGTCCACTATCAGGTGATTCCTTCAGTCAATCCACCCACTATCTGTCCATTACCAGGTGATTCCTTCAGTCAATCCACTCACTATCTGTCCACTACCAGATGATTCCGTCAGTCAATCCACCCATTATCTGTTCATTACCAGGTGATTCCTTCAGTCAATCCAACCACTATCTGTTCACTACCACGTGATTCCTTCAGTCAATCCACCCACTATCTGTCCACTACCAGGTGATTCCTTCCGTCAATCCACCCACTATCTGTCCACTACCAGGTGATTCTTTCAGTCAATCCACCCACTATCTGTCCACTACCAGGTGATTCCCTCAGTCAATCCACCCACTATCCGTCCGCTACCAGGTGATTCCCTCAGTCAATCCACCCACTATCTGACCGCTGCCAGGTGATTCCTTCGGTCAATCCACCCACTATCTGTCCGCTACCAGGTGATTCCTTCAGTCAATCCACCAACTATCTGTCGGCTACCAGGTGATTCCGTAAGTCAATCCACCCACTATCTGTCCACTACCAGGTGATTCTTTCAGTCAATCAACCCACTATCTGTCCACTACCAGGGGATTCCTTCAGTCAATCCACACACTATCTGACCGTTACCAGGTGATTTCTTCAGTCAATCCACACACTATCTGTCCACTACAAGGTGATTCCTTCAGTCAATCCACCCACTATCTGTGCACTACCAGGAGATTCCTTCAGTCAATCCACCCACTATCTGTCCACTACCAGGTGATTCCATCATTCTATCCACCCACTATCTGTCCACTACCAGGTGATTCCTTCAGTCAATCCACCCACTATCTGTCCACTACCAGGTGATTCTTTCAGTCAATCCACCCACCATCTGTCCACTACAAGGTGATTCCTTCACTCAATCCACCCTCTATCTGTCCGCTACCAGGTGATTTCTTCAGTCAATACACCCACTATCTGTCCACTACCAGGTGATTCCTTCAGTCAAACCACCCACTATCTGTCCGCTACCAAGTGATTCCTTCAGTCAATCCACCCACTATCTGTCCTCTATAAGGTGATTCCTTCAGTCCATCCACCCACTATCTGTCCACTATCAGGTGATTCGTTCTGTTAATCCACCCACTATCTGTCAGCTACCAGATGATTCCTTCAGTCAATCCACCCACTATCTGTCCACTACCAGGTGATTCCTTCAGTCAATCCACCCACCATTTGTCCGCTACAAGGTGATTCCTTCACTCAATCCACCCTCTATCTGTCCGCTGCCAGGTGATTTCTTCAGTCAATCCACCCACTATCTGTCCACTATCAGGTGATTCCTTCAGTCAATCCACCCACTATCTGTCCACTACCAGGTGATTCCTTCAGTCAATCCACTCACTATCTGTCCACTACCAGATGATTCCTTCAGTCAATCCACCCATTATCTGTTCATTACCAGGTGATTCCTTCTGTCAAATCAACCACTATCTGTTTACTACCACGTGATTCCTTCATTCAATCCACACACTATCTGTCCACTACCAGGTGATTCCTTCATTCAATCCACCCACTACCAGTCCACTACCAGTTCAATCTTCAGTCAATCCACGCACTATCTGTCCGATACCAGGTGATTCCTTCAGTCAATCCACCCACTATCTGTCCGCTACCAGGTGATTCCTTCAGTCAATCCACCCACTATCTGTAAGCTACCAGGTGATTCCTTCAGTCAATCCACCCACTATCTGTCCGCTACCAGGTGATTCCTTCAGTCAATCCACCCACTATCTGTCCGCTACCAGGTGATTCCTTCAGTCAATCCACCCACTCTCTGTCCGCTACCAGGTGATTCCTTCAGTCAATCCACCCACTATCTGTCCGCTACCAGGTGATTACTTCAGTCAATCCACCCACTATCTGTCCGCTACCAGGTGATTACTTCAGTCAATCCACCCACTATCTGTCCGCTACCAGGTGATTCCTTCAGTCAATCCACCCACTATCTGTCCGCTACCAGGTGATTCCTTCAGTCAATCCACCCACTATCTGTCCGCTACCAGGTGATTCCTTCAGTCAATCCACCCACTATCTGTCTACTACCAGGTGATTCCTTCAGTCAATCGACCCACTATCTGTCTGCTACCAGGTGATTCCTTCAGTCAATTCACCACTATATGTCCGCTACCAGGTGATTACTTCAGTCAATCCACCCACTATCTGTACGCTACCAGGTGATTCCTTCAGTCAATCCACCAACTATCTGTCCGATACCAGGTGATTCCTTAAGTCAATCCACACACTATCTGTCCACTACCAGGTGATTCCTTCAGTCAATCCACCCACTATCTGTCCACTACCAGGAGATTCCTTCAGTCAATCCACCCACTATCTGTCCACTACCAGGTAATTCCATCAGTCAATCCACCCACTATCTGTCCACTACCAGGTGATCCCTTCAGTCAATCCACCCACTATCTGTCCACTACCAGGTGATTCTTTCATTCAATCCACCCACTATCTGTCCACTACCAGGTGATTGCTTCAGTCAATCCACCCACTATCTGTCCACTACTAGGTGATTCCTTCAGTCAATCCACCACTATCTGTCCGCTACCAGGTGATTCCTTTAGTCAATCCACACACTATCTGTCCGCTACCAGGTGATTCCTTCAGTCAATCCACCCACTACCTGTCCGCTACCAGTTGATTCCTTCATTCAATCCACCCACCATCTGTCCACTACCAGGTGATTCCTTCATTCAATCCACCCACTATCTGTCCACTACCAGTTGAATCCTTCAGTCAATCCATCCACTATCTGTCCGCTACCAGGTGATTCCTTCAGTCAATCCACCGACTATCTGTCCGCTACCAGGTGATTCATTCAGTCAATCCACCCACTATCTGTCCGCTACCAGGTGATTCCTTCAGTCAGTCCACCCACTATCTGTCCGCTACCAGGTGATTCCTTCAGTCAATCCACCCACCATCCTTCCGCTACCAGGTGATTCCTTCAGTCAATCCACCCACTATCCGTCCTAAACCAGGTGATTTCCTCAGTCAATCCACCCACTATCTGTCCGCTGCCAGGTGATTCCTTCAGTCAATCCACCCACTATCTGTCCGCTAACAGGTGATTCCTTCAGTCAATCCACCCACTATCTGTCTGCTACCAGGTGATTCCTTCAGTCAATGCACCCACTATCTGTCCGCTATCAGCTGATTTCTTCAGTCAATCCACCCACTATCTGTCCGCTACCAGGTGATTCCTTCAGTCAATCCACCCACTATCTCTCTACTACCAGGTGATTCCTTCAGTCAATCGACCCACTATCTGTCCGCTACCAGGTGATTCCTTCAGTCAATCCACCTACTATCTGTTCTCTACCAGGTGATTCCTTCAGTCAATCCACCCACTAACTGTCGACTACCGTGATTCCTTCAGTCAATCCATCCACCATCAGTCCACTAACAGGTGATTGCTTCAGTCAATCCACCCACTATATGTCCGCTACCAGGTGATTCCTTCAGTCAATCCACCCACCATCTATCCAATACCAGGTGATTCCTTCAGTCAATCCACCCACTATCTGTCCGCTACCAGGTGATTCCTTCAGTCAATCCACCCACTATCTGTCCACTACCAGGTGATCCCTTCAGTCAATCCACCCACTAACTGTCGACTACCGTGATTCCTTCAGTCAAACCATCCACTATCCGTTCACTACCAGGTGATTCCTTCAGTCAATCCACCCACTATCTGTCCACTGCCAGGTGTTTCCTTCAGTCAATTCACCCTCTATCTGTTCACTACCAGGTGATTCCTTCTGTCAATCCAGCCACTATCTGTACACTACCAGGTGATTCCTTCAGTCAATCCACCCACTATCTGTCCACTACCAGGTGATTCCTTCATTCAATCCACCCACTAACTCTTCCGTTACCAGGTGATTCCTTCATTCAATCCACCCACTATTTGTGCGCTACCAGGTGATTCCTTCAGTCAATCCACCCACCATCTGTCCACTACCAGGTGATTCCTTCAGACAATCCACCCACTATCTGTCCGCTACCAGGTGATTCCTTCAGTCAATCCACCCACTATCTGTCCACTACCAGGTGATTCCTTCAGTCAATCCACCCACTAACTGTCCACTACCGTGATTCCTTCAGTCAATCTACCCACTATCTGTCCACTACCAGGTGATTCCTTCAGTCAATCCACCTACTATCTGTCCGCTACCAGGTGATTCTTTCAGTCAATCCACCCACTATCTGTCCACTACCAGGTGATTGCTTCAGTCAATCCACCCACTATCTGTCCACTACTAGGTGATTCCTTCAGTCAATCCACCACTAACTGTCCGCTACCAGGTGATTCCTTCAGTCAATCCACACACTATCTGTCCGCTACCAGGTGATTCCTTCAGTCAATCCACCCACTATCTGTCCGCTACCACGTGATTCCTTCATTCAATCCACCCACCATCTGTCCACTACCAGGTGATTCCTTCATTCAATCCACCCAATATCTGTCCACTACCAGTTGAATCCTTCAGTCAATCCATCCACTATCTGTCCGCTACCAGGTGATTCCTTCAGTCAATCCACCCACTATCTCTCCGCTACCAGGTGATTCCTTCAGTCAATCCAGCCACTATCTGTCCGCTACCAGGTGATTCCTTCAGTCAATCCACCCACTATCTGTCCGCTACCAGGTGATTCCTTCAGTCAATCCACCCACTATCCGTCCGCTACCAGGTGATTCCTTCAGTCAATCCACCCACTATCCGTCCTAAACCAGGTGATTCCCTCAGTCAATGCACCCACTATCTGTCCGCTGCCAGGTGATTCCTTCTGTCAATCGACCCACTATTGTCCGCTACCAGGTGATTCCTTCAGTCAATCCACCCACTATCGGTCCACTACCAGGTGATTCCTTCAGTCATCCACCCACTATCTGTCCACTACCAGGTGATTCCTTCAGTCAATCCACCTACTATCTGTTCTCTACCAGGTGATTCCTTCAGTCAATCCACCCACTAACTGTCGACTACCGTGATTCCTTCAGTCAATCCATCCACCATCAGTCCACTAACAGGTGATTCCTTCAGTCAATCCACCCACTATATGTCCGCTACCACGTGATTCCTTCAGTCAATCCACCCACTAACTGTCGACTACCGTGATTCCTTCAGTCAATCCATCCACTATCTGTTCACTACCAGGTGATTCCTTCAGTCAATCCACCCACTCTCTGTCCACTGCCAGGTGTTTCCTTCAGTCAATCCACCCTCTATCTGTTCACTACCAGGTGATTCCTTCTGTCAATCCAGCCATTATCTGTCCACTACCAGGTGATTCCTTCAGTCAATCCACCCACTATCTGTCCGCTACCAGGTGATTCCTTCAGTCAATCCACCCACTATCTGTCCACTATCAGGTGATTCCTTCAGTCAATCCACCCACTAACTGTCGACTACCGTGATTCCTCCAGACAATACACCCACTATCTCTCTACTACCAGGTGATTCCTTCAGTCAATCGACCCACTATCTGTCCGCTACCAGGTGATTCCTTCAGTCAATCCACCCACTATCTGTCCACTACCAGGTGATTCCTTCAGTCAATCCACCTACTATCTGTCCACTACCAGGTGATTCCTTCAGTCAATCCACCCACTAACTGTCGACTACCGTGATTCCTTCAGTCAATCCATCCACCATGAGTCCACTAACAGGTGATTCCTTCAGTCAATCCACCCACTATCTGTCCGCTACCAGGTGATTCCTTCAGTCAATCCACCCACCATCTGTCCACTACCAGGTGATTCCTTCAGTCAATCCACCCACTATCTGTCCGCTACCAGGTGATTCCTTCAGTCAATCCACCCACTATCTGTCCGCTACCAGGTGATTCCTTCAGTCAATCCACCCACTATCTGTCCACTACCAGGTGATTCCTTCAGTCAAATCACCCATTAACTGTCGACTACCGTGATTCCTTCAGTCAATCCATCCACTATCTGTTCACTACCAGATGATTCCTTCAGTCAATCCACCCACTATCTGTCCACTGCCAGGTGTTTCCTTCAGTCAATCCACCCTCTATCTGTTCACTACCAGGTGATTCCTTTTGTCAATCCAACCACTATCTGTCCACTACCGTGATTCCTTCAGTCAATCCACCCACTATCTGTCCACTACCAGGTGAATCCTTCAGTCAATCCACCCACTATCTGTCCGCTACCAGGTGATTCCTTCAGTCAATCCACCCATCATCTGTCCACTACCAGGTGATTCCTTCAGTCAATCCACCCACTATCTGTCCGCTACCAGGTGATTCCTTCAGTCAATCCACCCACTATCTGTCCGCTACCAGGTGATTCCTTCAGTCAATCCACACACTATCTGTCCTCTATCAGGTGATTCCTTCAGTCATTCCACCCACCATCTGTCCGCTACCAGGTGATTCCTTCAGTCTATCCACCCACTATCTGTCCACTATCAGGTGATTCCTTCAGTCAATCCACCCACTATCTGTCCAATACCAGGTAATTCCTTCAGTTAATCCACCCACTATCTGTCCACTATCAGGTGATTCCTTCAGTCAATCCACCCACTATCTGTCCAATACCAGGTAATTCCTTCAGTCAATCGACCCACTATCTGTCCGCTACCAGGTGATTCCTTCAGTCAATTCACCACTATCTGTCCGCTACCAGGTGATTACTTCAGTCAATCCACCCACTATCTGTCCACTACCAGGAGATTCCTTCAGTCAATCCACCCACTATATGTCCACTACCAGGTAATTCCATCAGTCAATCCACCCACTATCTGTCCACTACCAGGTGATTCCTTCAGTCAATCCACCCACTATCTGTCCACTACCAGGTGATTTTTTCAGTCAATCCACCCACTATCTGTCCACTACCAGGTGATTGCTTCAGTCAATCCACCCACTATATGTCTGCTACCAGGTGATTCCTTCAGTCAATCCACCCACCATCTCTCCACTACCAGGTGATTCCTTCACTCAATCCACCCACTATCTGTCCACTACCAGTTGAATCCTTCAGTCAATCCATCCACTATCTGTCCGCTACCAGGTGATTCCTTCAGTCAATCCACCCACTATCTGTCCGCTACCAGGTGATTCCTTCAGTCAATCCACCCACTATCTGTCCGCTACCAGGTGATTACTTCAGTCAATCCACCCACTATCTGTCCGCTACCAGGTGATTCCTTCAGTCAATCAACCCACTAGCCGTCCGCTACCAGGTGATTCCTTCAGTCCATCCACCCACTATCTGTCCACTATCAGGTGATTCGTTCTGTTAATCCACCCACTATCTGTCCGCTACCAGGTGATTCCTTCAGTCAATCCACCCACTATCTGTCCACTACCAGGTGATTCCTTCAGTCAATCCACCCACCATCTGTCCGCTACAAGGTGATTCCTTCACTCAATCCACCCTCTATCTGTCCGCTACCAGGTGATTTCTTCAGTCAATCCACCCACTATCTGTCCACTATCAGGTGATTCCTTCAGTCAATCCACCCACTATCTGTCCATTACCAGGTGATTCCTTCAGTCAATCCACTCACTATCTGTCCACTACCAGATGATTCCGTCAGTCAATCCACCCATTATCTGTTCATTACCAAGTGATTCCTTCAGTCAATCCAACCACTATCTGTTCACTACCACGTGATTCCTTCAGTCAATCCACCCACTATCTGTCCACTACCAGGTGATTCCTTCCGTCAATCCACCCACTATCTGTCCACTACCAGGTGATTCTTTCAGTCAATCCACCCACTATCTGTCCATTACCAGGTGATTCCCTCAGTCAATCCACCCACTATCCGTCCGCTACCAGGTGATTCCCTCAGTCAATCCACCCACTATCTGACCGCTGCCAGGTGATTCCTTCGGTCAATCCACCCACTATCTGTCCGCTACAAGGTGATTCCTTCAGTCAATCCACCAACTATCTGTCGGCTACCAGGTGATTCCGTAAGTCAATCCACCCACTATCTGTCCACTACCAGGTGATTCTTTCAGTCAATCAACCCACTATCTGTCCACTACCAGGGGATTCCTTCAATCAATCCACACACTATCTGACCGTTACCAGGTGATTTCTTCAGTCAATCCACACACTATCTGTCCACTACAAGGTGATTCCTTCAGTCAATCCACCCACTATCTGTGCACTACCAGGAGATTCCTTCAGTCAATCCACCCACTATCTGTCCACTACCAGGTGATTCCATCAGTCTATCCACCCACTATCTGTCCACTACCAGGTGATTCCTTCAGTCAATCCACCCACTATCTGTCCACTACCAGGTGATTCTTTCAGTCAATCCACCCACCATCTGTCCACTACAAGGTGATTCCTTCACTCAATCCACCCTCTATCTGTCCGCTACCAGGTGATTTCTTCAGTCAATACACCCACTATCTGTCCACTACCAGGTGATTCCTTCAGTCAAACCACCCACTATCTGTCCGCTACCAAGTGATTCCTTCAGTCAATCCACCCACTATCTGTCCTCTATAAGGTGATTCCTTCAGTCCATCCACCCACTATCAGTCCACTATCAGGTGATTCGTTCTGTTAATCCACCCACTATCTGTCAGCTACCAGATGATTCCTTCAGTCAATCCACCCACTATCTGTCCACTACCAGGTGATTCCTTCAGTCAATCCACCCACCATCTGTCCGCTACAAGGTGATTCCTTCACTCAATCCACCCTCTATCTGTCCGCTACCAGGTGATTTCTTCAGTCAATCCACCCACTATCAGTCCACTACCAGGTGATTCCTTCAGTCAATCCATCCACTATCTGTCCACTACCAGGTGATTCCTTCAGTCAATCCACACACTGTCTGTCCACTACCAGGTGATTCCTTCAGTCAATCCACCACTATCTGTCCGCTACCAGGTGATTCCTTCAGTCAATCCACACACTATCTGTCCGCTACCAGGTGATTCCTTCAGTCAATCCACCCACTATCTGTCTGCTACCAGGTGATTCCTTCATTCAATCCACCCACTATCTGTCCACTACCAGGTGATTCCTTCAGTCAATCCACCCACTATCTGTCCGCAACCAGGTGATTCCTTCAGTCAATACACCCACTATCTGTCCACTACCAGGTGATTCCTTCAGTCAATCCACCCACTATCTGTCCGCTACCAGGTGATTCCTTGAGTCAATCGACCCACTATCTGTCCGCTACCAGGTGATTCATTCAGTCAATCCACCCACTATATGTCTGCTACCAGGTGATTCCTTCAGTCAATCCACCCACCATCTGTCCGCTCAAGGTGATTCCTTCAGTCAATTCACCCACTATCTGTCCGCTTCCAGGTGATTCCTTCAGTCAATCCACCCACTATCTGTCCACTACCAGGTGATTCCTTCAGTCAATCCACCCACTATTTGTCCACTACCAGGTGATTCCTTCAGTCAATCCACCCACTATCTGTCCACTACCAGGTGATTCCTTCAGTCAATCCACACACTGTCTGTCCATACCAGGTGATTCTTTCAGTCAATCCACCCACTATCTGTCCACTACCGTGATTCCTTCAGTCAATCCATCCACCATCTGTCCACTACCAGGTGATTCCTTCAGTCAATCCAGCCACTATCTGTCCGCTACCAGGTGATTCCTTCAGTCAATCCACCCATCATCTGTCCACTACCAGGTGATTCCTTCAGTCAATCCACCCACTATCTGTCCGCTACCAGGTGATTCCTTCAGTCAATCCACCCACTATCTGTCCGCTACCAGGTGATTCCTTCAGTCAATCCACCCACTATCTGTCCTCTATCAGGTGATTCCTTCAGTCATTCCACCCACCATCTGTCCGCTACCAGGTGATTCCTTCAGTCTATCCACCCACTATCTGTCCACTATCAGGTGATTCCTTCAGTCAATCCACCCACTATCTGTCCAATACCAGGTAATTCCTTCAGTTAATCCACCCACTATCTGTCCACTATCAGGTGATTCCTTCAGTCAATCCACCCACTATCGGTCCAATACCAGGTAATTCCTTCAGTCAATCCACCCACTATCTGTCCACTACCAGGTGATTCCTTCAGTCAATCCACCCACTATCTGTTCACTACCAGGTCATTCCTTCAGTCAATCCAACCACTATCTGTCCACTACCAGGTGATTCCTTCAGTCCATCCACCCACTATCTGTACACTATCAGGTGATTCGTTCTGTTAACCCACCCACTATCTGTCCGCTATCAGGTGATTCCTTCAGTCAATCCACCCACTATCTGTCCACTACCAGGTGATTCCTTCAGTCAATCCACCCACCATCTGTCCGCGACAAGGTGGTTCCTACACTCAATCCACCCTCTATCTGTCCGCTACCAGGTGATTTCTTCAGTCAATCCACCCACTACCTGTCCACTATCAGGTGATTCCTTCAGTCAATTCTCCCACTATCTGTCCACTACCAGGTGATTCCTTCAGTCAATCCACTCACTATATGTCCACTACCAGATGATTCCTTCAGTCAATCCACCCATTATCTGTTCATTACCAGGTGATTCCTTCAGTCAATCCAACCACTATCTGTTCACTACCACGTGATTCCTTCAGTCAAACCACCCACTACCTGTCCACTACCAGGTGATTCCTTCATTCAATCCACCCACTATCTGTCCACTACCAGGTCAATCCTTCAGTCAATCCACCCACTATCTGTCCGCTACCACGTGATTCCTTCAGTCAATCCACCCTCTATGTCTGGGCTACCAGGTGATTCCTTCAGTCAATCCACCCACTATCTGTCCGCTACCACGTGATTCCTTCAGTCAATCCACCCACTATACGTCCGCTACCAGGTGATTCCTTCAGTCAATCCACCAACTATCCATCCGCTACCAGGTGATTCCTTCAGCCAATCCACCCACTATCCGTCCGCTACCAGGTGATTCCCTCAGTCAATCCACCCACTATCCGTCCGCTACCAGGTGATTCCCTCAGTCAATCCACCCACTATCTGTCCGCTGCCAGGTGATTCCTTCGGTCAATCCACCCACTATCTGTCCGCTACCAGGTGATTCCTTCAGTCAATCCACCAACTATCTGTCGGCTACCAGGTGATTCCTTAAGTCAATCCACCCACTATCTGTCCACTACCAGGTGATTCTTTCAGTCAATCAACCCACTATCTGTCCACTACGAGGGGATTCCTTCAGTCAATCCACACACTATCTGACCGTTTCCAGGTGATTTCTTCAGTCAATCCACACACTATCTGTCCACTACCAGGTGATTCCTTCAGTCAATCCACCCACTATTTGTGCACTACCAGGAGATTCCTTCAGTCAATCCACCCACTATCTGTCCACTACCAGGTGATTCCATCAGTCCATCCACCCACTATCTGTCCACTACCAGGTGATTCCTTCAGTCAATCCACCCACTATCTGTCCACTACCAGGTGATTCTTTCAGTCAATCCACCCACTATCTGTCCACTACCAGGTGATTGCTTCAGTCAATCCACCCACTATCTGTCCACTACTAGGTGATTCCTTCAGTCAATCCACCACTATCTGTCCGCTACCAGGTGATTCCTTCAGTCAATCCACACACTATCTGTCCGCTACCAGGTGATTCCTTCAGTCAATCCACCCACTATCTGTCCGCTACCAGGTGATTCCTTCATTCAATCCACCCACCATTTGTTCATTACCAGGTGATTCCTTCATTCAATCCACCCACTATCTGTCCACTACCAGTTCAATCCTTCAGTCAATCTACCCACTATCTGTCCGCTACCAGGTGATTACTTCAGTCAATCCACCCACTATCTGTCCGCTACCAGGTGATTCCTTCAGTCAATCCACCCACTATCTGTCCAATACCAGGTGATTCCTTCAGTCAATCCACCCACTATCCGTCCGCTACCAGGTGATTCCTACAGTCAATCCACCCACTATCCGTCCGCTACCAGGTGATTCCTTCAGTCAATCCACCCACTATCCGTCCGCTACCAGGTGATTCCCTCAGTCAATCCACCCACTATCTGTCTGCTGCCAGGTGATTCCTTCAGTCAATCCACCCACTATCTGTCCGCTAACAGGTGATTCCTTCAGTCAATCCACCCACTATCTGTCTGCTACCAGGTGATTCCTTCAGTCAATCCACCCACTAACTGTCCGCTACCAGCTGATTCCTTCAGTCAATCCACCCACTATCTGTCCGCTACCAGGTGATTCCTTCAGTCAATCCACCCACTATCTCTCTACTACCAGGTGATTCCTTCAGTCAATCGACCCACTATCTGTCCCCTACCAGGTGATTCCTTCAGTCAATCCACCCACTATCTGTCCACTACCAGGTGATTCATTCAGTCATCCACTCACTATCTATCCACTACCAGGTGATACCTTCAGTCAATCCACCTACTATCTGTCCGCTACCAGGTGATTCCTTCAGTCAATCCACCCACTAATTGTCGACAACCGTGATTCCTTCAGTCAATCCATCCACCATCAGTCCACTAACAGGTGATTCCTTCAGTCAATCCACCCACTATCTGTCCGTTACCAGGTGATTCCTTCAGTCAATCCACCCACCATCTGTCCACTACCAGGTGATTCCTTCAGTAAATCCATCCACTATCTGTCCGCTACCAGGTGATTCCTTCAGTGAATCCACCCACTATCTGTCCACTACCAGGTGATTCCTTCAGTCAATCCACCCACTAACTGTCGACTACCGTGATTCCTTCAGTCAATCCATCCACTATCTGTCTACTACAAGGTTATTCCTTCAGTCAATCGACCCACTATCTGTCCGCTACCAGGTGATTCCTTCAGTCAATTCACCACTATCTGTCCGCTACCAGGTGATTACTTCAGTCAATCCACCCACTATCTGTCCACTACCAGGAGATTCCTTCAGTCAATCCACCCACAATATGTCCACTACCAGGTGATTCCTTCAGTCAATCCACCCACTAATTGTCAACAACCGTGATTCCTTCAGTCAATCCATCCACCATCAGTCCACTAACAGGTGATTCCTTCACTCAATCCACCCACTATCTGTCCACTACCAGTTGAATCCTTCAGTCAATCCATCCACTATCTGTCCGCTACCAGGTGATTCCTTCAGTCAATCCACCCACTATCTGTCCACTACCAGTTGAATCCTTCAGTCAATCCATCCACTATCTGTCCGCTACCAGGTGATTCCTTCAGTCAATCCACCCACTATCTGTCCGCTACCAGGTGATTCCTTCAGTCAATCCACCCACTATCTGTCCGCTACCAGGTGATTACTTCAGTCAATCCACCCACTATCTGTCCGCTACCAGGTGATTCCTTCAGTCAATCAACCCACTATCCGTCCGCTACCAGGTGATTCCTTCAGTCCATCCACCCACTATCTGTCCACTATCAGGTGATTCGTTCTGTTAATCCACCCACTATCTGTCCGCTACCAGGTGATTCCTTCAGTCAATCCACCCACTATCTGTCCACTACCAGGTGATCCCTTCAGTCAATCCACCCACCATCTGTCCGCTACAAGGTGATTCCTTCACTCAATCCACCCTCTATCTGTCCGCTACCAGGTGATTTCTTCAGTCAATCCACCCACTATCTGTCCACTATCAGGTGATTCCTTCAGTCAATCCACCCACTATCTGTCCATTACCAGGTGATTCCTTCAGTCAATCCACTCACTATCTGTCCACTACCAGATGATTCCGTCAGTCAATCCACCCATTATCTGTTCATTACCAGGTGATTCCTTCAGTCAATCCAACCACTATCTGTTCACTACCACGTGATTCCTTCAGTCAATCCACCCACTATCTGTCCACTACCAGGTGATTCCTTCCGTCAATCCACCCACTATCTGTCCACTACCAGGTGATTCTTTCAGTCAATCCACCCACTATCTGTCCACTACCAGGTGATTCCCTCAGTCAATCCACCCACTATCCGTCCGCTTCCAGGTGATTCCCTCAGTCAATCCACCCACTATCTGACCGCTGCCAGGTGATTCCTTCGGTCAATCCACCCACTATCTGTCCGCTACAAGGTGATTCCTTCAGTCAATCCACCAACTATCTGTCGGCTACCAGGTGATTCCGTAAGTCAATCCACCCACTATCTGTCCACTACCAGGTGATTCTTTCAGTCAATCAACCCACTATCTGTCCACTACCAGGGGATTCCTTCAATCAATCCACACACTATCTGACCGTTACCAGGCGATTTCTTCAGTCAATCCACACACTATCTGTCCACTACAAGGTGATTCCTTTAGTCAATCCACCCACTATCTGTGCACTACCAGGAGATTCCTTCAGTCAATCCACCCACTATCTGTCCACTACCAGGTGATTCCATCAGTCTATCCACCCACTATCTGTCCACGACCAGGTGATTCCTTCAGTCAATCCACCCACTATCTGTCCACTACCAGGTGATTCTTTCAGTCAATCCACCCACCATCTGTCCACTACAAGGTGATTCCTTCACTCAATCCACCCTCTATCTGTCCGCTACCAGGTGATTTCTTCAGTCAATACACCCACTATCTGTCCACTACCAGGTGATTCCTTCAGTCAAACCACCCACTATCTGTCCGCTACCAAGTGATTCCTTCAGTCAATCCACCCACTATCTGTCCTCTATAAGGTGATTCCTTCAGTCCATCCACCCACTATCAGTCCACTATCAGGTGATTCGTTCTGTTAATCCACCCACTATCTGTCAGCTACCAGATGATTCCTTCAGTCAATCCACCCACTATCTGTCCACTACCAGGTGATTCCTTCAGTCAATCCACCCACCATCTGTCCGCTACAAGGTGATTCCTTCACTCAATCCACCCTCTATCTGTCCGCTACCAGGTGATTTCTTCAGTCAATCCACCACTATCTGTCCGCTACCAGGTGATTCCTTCAGTCAATCCACACACTATCTGTCCGCTACCAGGTGATTCCTTCAGTCAATCCACCCACTATCTGTCTGCTACCAGGTGATTCCTTCATTCAATCCACCCACTATCTGTCCACTACCAGGTGATTCCTTCAGTCAATCCACCCACTATCTGTCCGCAACCAGGTGATTCCTTCAGTCAATACACCCACTATCTGTCCACTACCAGGTGATTCCTTCAGTCAATCCACCCACTATCTGTCCGCTACCAGGTGATTCCTTGAGTCAATCGACCCACTAAATGTCCGCTACCAGGTGATTCATTCAGTCAATCCACCCACTATATGTCTGCTACCAGGTGATTCCTTCAGTCAATCCACCCACCATCTGTCCGCTCAAGGTGATTCCTTCAGTCAATTCACCCACTATCTGTCCGCTACCAGGTGATTCCTTCAATCAATCCACCCACTATCTGTCCACTACCAGGTGATTCCTTCAGTCAATCCACCCACTATCTGTCCACTACCAGGTGATTCCTTCAGTCAATCCACCCACTATCTGTCCACTACCAGGTGATTCCTTCAGTCAATCCACACACTGTCTGTCCATACCAGGTGATTCTTTCAGTCAATCCACCCACTATCTGTCCACTACCGTGATTCCTTCAGTCAATCCATCCACCATCTGCCCACTACCAGGTGATTCCTTCAGTCAATCCACCCACTATCTGTCCGCTACCAGGTGATTCCTTCAGTCAATCCACCCATCATCTGTCCACTACCAGGTGATTCCTTCAGTCAATCCACCCACTATCTGTCCGCTACCAGGTGATTCCTTCAGTCAATCCACCCACTATCTGTCCGCTACCAGGTGATTCCTTCAGTCAATCCACCCACTATCTGTCCTCTATCAGGTGATTCCTTCAGTCATTCCACCCACCATCTGTCCGCTACCAGGTGATTCCTTCAGTCTATCCACCCACTATCTGTCCACTATCAGGTGATTCCTTCAGTCAATCCACCCACTATCTGTCCAATACCAGGTAATTCCTTCAGTTAATCCACCCACTATCTGTCCACTATCAGGTGATTCCTTCAGTCAATCCACCCACTATCTGTCCAATACCAGGTAATTCCTTCAGTCAATCCACCCACTATCTGTCCACTACCAGGTGATTCCTTCAGTCAATCCACCCACTATCTGTTCACTACCAGGTCATTCCTTCAGTCAATCCAACCACTATCTGTCCACTACCAGGTGATTCCTTCAGTCCATCCACCCACTATCTGTACACTATCAGGTGATTCGTTCTGTTAACCCACCCACTATCTGTCCGCTATCAGGTGATTCCTTCAGTCAATCCACCCACTATCTGTCCACTACCAGGTGATTCCTTCAGTCAATCCACCCACCATCTGTCCGCGACAAGGTGGTTCCTACACTCAATCCACCCTCTATCTGTCCGCTACCAGGTGATTTCTTCAGTCAATCCACCCACTACCTGTCCACTATCAGGTGATTCCTTCAGTCAATTCTCCCACTATCTGTCCACTACCAGGTGATTCCTTCAGTCAATCCACTCACTATATGTCCACTACCAGATGATTCCTTCAGTCAATCCACCCATTATCTGTTCATTACCAGGCGATTCCTTCAGTCAATCCAACCACTATCTGTTCACTACCACGTGATTCCTTCAGTCAAACCACCCACTACCTGTCCACTACCAGGTGATTCCTTCATTCAATCCACCCACTATCTGTCCACTACCAGGTCAACCCTTCAGTCAATCCACCCACTATCTGTCCGCTACCAGGTGATTCCTTCAGTCAATCCACCCTCTATGTCTGCGCTACCAGGTGATTCCTTCAGTCAATCCACCAACTATCCATCCGCTACCAGGTGATTCCTTCAGCCAATCCACCCACTATCCGTCCGCTACCAGGTGATTCCCTCAGTCAATCCACCCACTATCCGTCCGCTACCAGGTGATTCCCTCAGTCAATCCACCCACTATCTGTCCGCTGCCAGGTGATTCCTTCGGTCAATCCACCCACTATCTGTCCGCTCCCAGGTGATTCCTTCAGTCAATCCACCAACTATCTGTCGGCTACCAGGTGATTCCTTAAGTCAATCCACCCACTATCTGTCCACTACCAGGTGATTCTTTCAGTCAATCAACCCACTATCTGTCCACTACGAGGGGATTCCTTCAGTCAATCCACACACTATCTGACCGTTTCCAGGTGATTTCTTCAGTCAATCCACACACTATCTGTCCACTACCAGGTGATTCCTTCAGTCAATCCACCCACTATTTGTGCACTACCAGGAGATTCCTTCAGTCAATCCACCCACTATCTGTCCACTACCAGGTGATTCCATCAGTCCATCCACTCACTATCTGTCCACTACCAGGTGATTCCTTCAGTCAATCCACCCACTATCTGTCCACTACCAGGTGATTCTTTCAGTCAATCCACCCACTATCTGTCCACTACCAGGTGATTGCTTCAGTCAATCCACCCACTATCTGTCCACTACTAGGTGATTCCTTCAGTCAATCCACCACTATCTGTCCGCTACCAGGTGATTCCTTCAGTCAATCCACACACTATCTGTCCGCTACCAGGTGATTCCTTCAGTCAATCCACCCACTATCTGTCCGCTACCAGGTGATTCCTTCATTCAATCCACCCACCATTTGTTCATTACCAGGTGATTCCTTCATTCAATCCACCCACTATCTGTCCACTACCAGTTCAATCCTTCAGTCAATCTACCCACTATCTGTCCGCTACCAGGTGATTACTTCAGTCAATCCACCCACTATCTGTCCGCTACCAGGTGATTCCTTCAGTCAATCCACCCACTATCTGTCCAATACCAGGTGATTTCTTCAGTCAATCCACACACTATCTGTCCACTACAAGGTGATTCCTTCAGTCAATCCACCCACTATCTGTGCACTACCAGGAGATTCCTTCAGTCAATCCACCCACTATCTGTCCACTACCAGGTGATTCCATCAGTCTATCCACCCACTATCTGTCCACTACCAGGTGATTCCTTCAGTCAATCCACCCACTATCTGTCCACTACCAGGTGATTCTTTCAGTCAATCCACCCACCATCTGTCCACTACAAGGTGATTCCTTCACTCAATCCACCCTCTATCTGTCCGCTACCAGGTGATTTCTTCAGTCAATACACCCACTATCTGTCCACTACCAGGTGATCCCTTCAGTCAAACCACCCACTATCTGTCCGCTACCAAGTGATTCCTTCAGTCAATCCACCCACTATCTGTCCTCTATAAGGTGATTCCTTCAGTCCATCCACCCACTATCAGTCCACTATCAGGTGATTCGTTCTGTTAATCCACCCACTATCTGTCAGCTACCAGATGATTCCTTCAGTCAATCCACCCACTATCTGTCCACTACCAGGTGATTCCTTCAGTCAATCCACCCACCATCTGTCCGCTACAAGGTGATTCCTTCACTCAATCCACCCTCTATCTGTCCGCTACCAGGTGATTTCTTCAGTCAATCCACCCACTATCAGTCCACTACCAGGTGATTCCTTCAGTCAATCCATCCACTATCTGTCCACTACCAGGTGATTCCTTCAGTCAATCCACACACTGTCTGTCCACTACCAGGTGATTCCTTCAGTCAATCCACCACTATCTGTCCGCTACCAGGTGATTCCTTCAGTCAATCCACACACTATCTGTCCGCTACCAGGTGATTCCTTCAGTCAATCCACCCACTATCTGTCTGCTACCAGGTGATTCCTTCATTCAATCCACCCACTATCTGTCCACTACCAGGTGATTCCTTCAGTCAATCCACCCACTATCTCTCCGCAACCAGGTGATTCCTTCAGTCAATACACCCACTATCTGTCCACTACCAGGTGATTCCTTCAGTCAATCCACCCACTATCTGTCCGCTACCACGTGATTCCTTGAGTCAATCGACCCACTATCTGTCCGCTACCAGGTGATTCATTCCGTCAATCCACCCACTTTATGTCTGCTACCAGGTGATTCCTTCAGTCAATCCACCCACCATCTGTCCGCTCAAGGTGATTCCTTCAGTCAATTCACCCACTATCTGTCCGCTACCAGGTGATTCCTTCAGTCAATCCACCCACTATCTGTCCACTACCAGGTGATTCCTTCAGTCAATCCACCCACTATTTGTCCACTACCAGGTGATTCCTTCAGTCAATCCACCCACTATCTGTCCACTACCAGGTGATTCCTTCAGTCAATCCACACACTGTCTGTCCATACCAGGTGATTCTTTCAGTCAATCCACCCACTATCTGTCCACTACCGTGATTCCTTCAGTCAATCCATCCACCATCTGTCCACTACCAGGTGATTCCTTCAGTCAATCCACCCACTATCTGTCCGCTACCAGGTGATTCCTTCAGTCAATCCACCCATCATCTGTCCACTACCAGGTGATTCCTTCAGTCAATCCACCCACTATCTGTCCGCTACCAGGTGATTCCTTCAGTCAATCCACCCATTATCTGTCCGCTACCAGGTGATTCCTTCAGTCAATCCACCCACTATCTGTCCTCTATCAGGTGATTCCTTCAGTCATTCCACCCACCATCTGTCCGCTACCAGGTGATTCCTTCAGTCTATCCACCCACTATCTGTCCACTATCAGGTGATTCCTTCAGTCAATCCACCCACTATCTGTCCAATACCAGGTAATTCCTTCAGTTAATCCACCCACTATCTGTCCACTATCAGGTGATTCCTTCAGTCAATCCACCCACTATCTGTCCAATACCAGGTAATTCCTTCAGTCAATCCACCCACTATCTGTCCACTACCAGGTGATTCCTTCAGTCAATCCACCCACTATCTGTTCACTACCAGGTCATTCCTTCAGTCAATCCAACCACTATCTGTCCACTACCAGGTGATTCCTTCAGTCCATCCACCCACTATCTGTACACTATCAGGTGATTCGTTCTGTTAACCCACCCACTATCTGTCCGCTATCAGGTGATTCCTTCAGTCAATCCACCCACTATCTGTCCACTACCAGGTGATTCCTTCAGTCAATCCACCCACCATCTGTCCGCGACAAGGTGGTTCCTACACTCAATCCACCCTCTATCTGTCCGCTACCAGGTGATTTCTTCAGTCAATCCACCCACTACCTGTCCACTATCAGGTGATTCCTTCAGTCAATTCTCCCACTATCTGTCCACTACCAGGTGATTCCTTCAGTCAATCCACTCACTATATGTCCACTACCAGATGATTCCTTCAGTCAATCCACCCATTATCTGTTCATTACCAGGTGATTCCTTCAGTCAATCCAACCACTATCTGTTCACTACCACGTGATTCCTTCAGTCAAACCACCCACTACCTGTCCACTACCAGGTGATTCCTTCATTCAATCCACCCACTATCTGTCCACTACCAGGTCAATCCTTCAGTCAATCCACCCACTATCTGTCCGCTACCAGGTGATTCCTTCAGTCAATCCACCCTCTATGTCTGCGCTACCAGGTGATTCCTTCAGTCAATCCACCCACTATCTGTCCGCTACCACGTGATTCCTTCAGTCAATCCACCCACTATACGTCCGCTACCAGGTGATTCCTTCAGTCAATCCACCAACTATCCATCCGCTACCAGGTGATTCCTTCAGCCAATCCACCCACTATCCGTCCGCTACCAGGTGATTCCCTCAGTCAATCCACCCACTATCCGTCCGCTACCAGGTGATTCCCTCAGTCAATCCACCCACTATGTGTCCGCTGCCAGGTGATTCCTTCGGTCAATCCACCCACTATCTGTCCGCTACCAGGTGATTCCTTCAGTCAATCCACCAACTATCTGTCGGCTACCAGGTGATTCCTTAAGTCAATCCACCCACTATCTGTCCACTACCAGGTGATTCTTTCAGTCAATCAACCCACTATCTGTCCACTACGAGGGGATTCCTTCAGTCAATCCACACACTATCTGACCGTTTCCAGGTGATTTCTTCAGTCAATCCACACACTATCTGTCCACTACCAGGTGATTCCTTCAGTCAATCCACCCACTATTTGTGCACTACCAGGAGATTCCTTCAGTCAATCCACCCACTATCTGTCCACTACCAGGTGATTCCATCAGTCCATCCACCCACTATCTGTCCACTACCAGGTGATTCCTTCAGTCAATCCACCCACTATCTGTCCACTACCAGGTGATTCTTTCAGTCAATCCACCCACTATCTGTCCACTACCAGGTGATTGCTTCAGTCAATCCACCCACTATCTGTCCACTACTAGGTGATTCCTTCAGTCAATCCACCACTATCTGTCCGCTACCAGGTGATTCCTTCAGTCAATCCACACACTATCTGTCCGCTACCAGGTGATTCCTTCAGTCAATCCACCCACTATCTGTCCGCTACCAGGTGATTCCTTCATTCAATCCACCCACCATTTGTTCATTACCAGGTGATTCCTTCATTCAATCCACCCACTATCTGTCCACTACCAGTTCAATCCTTCAGTCAATCTACCCACTATCTGTCCGCTACCAGGTGATTACTTCAGTCAATCCACCCACTATCTGTCCGCTACCAGGTGATTCCTTCAGTCAATCCACCCACTATCTGTCCAATACCAGGTGATTCCTTCAGTCAATCCACCCACTATCCGTCCGCTACCAGGTGATTCCTACAGTCAATCCACCCACTATCCGTCCGCTACCAGGTGATTCCTTCAGTCAATCCACCCACTATCCGTCCGCTACCAGGTGATTCCCTCAGTCAATCCACCCACTATCTGTCTGCTGCCAGGTGATTCCTTCAGTCAATCCACCCACTATCTGTCCGCTAACAGGTGATTCCTTCAGTCAATCCACCCACTATCTGTCTGCTACCAGGTGATTCCTTCAGTCAATCCACCCACTAACTGTCCGCTACCAGCTGATTCCTTCAGTCAATCCACCCACTATCTGTCCGCTACCAGGTGATTCCTTCAGTCAATCCACCCACTATCTCTCTACTACCAGGTGATTCCTTCAGTCAATCGACCCACTATCTGTTCCCTACCAGGTGATTCCTTCAGTCAATCCACCCACTATCTGTCCACTACCAGGTGATTCATTCAGTCATCCACTCACTATCTATCCACTACCAGGTGATTCCTTCAGTCAATCCACCTACTATCTGTCCGCTACCAGGTGATTCCTTCAGTCAATCCACCCACTAATTGTCGACAACCGTGATTCCTTCAGTCAATCCATCCACCATCAGTCCACTAACAGGTGATTCCTTCAGTCAATCCACCCACTATCTGTCCGTTACCAGGTGATTCCTTCAGTCAATCCACCCACCATCTGTCCACTACCAGGTGATTCCTTCAGTAAATCCATCCACTATCTGTCCGCTACCAGGTGATTCCTTCAGTGAATCCACCCACTATCTGTCCACTACCAGGTGATTCCTTCAGTCAATCCACCCACTAACTGTCGACTACCGTGATTCCTTCAGTCAATCCATCCACTATCTGTCTACTACAAGGTTATTCCTTCAGTCAATCGACCCACTATCTGTCCGCTACCAGGTGATTCCTTCAGTCAATTCACCACTATCTGTCCGCTACCAGGTGATTACTTCAGTCAATCCACCCACTATCTGTCCACTACCAGGAGATTCCTTCAGTCAATCCACCCACAATATGTCCACTACCAGGTGATTCCTTCAGTCAATCCACCCACTAATTGTCGACAACCGTGATTCCTTCAGTCAATCCATCCACCATCAGTCCACTAACAGGTGATTCCTTCACTCAATCCACCCACTATCTGTCCACTACCAGTTGAATCCTTCAGTCAATCCATCCACTATCTGTCCGCTACCAGGTGATTCCTTCAGTCAATCCACCCACTATCTGTCCACTACCAGTTGAATCCTTCAGTCAATCCATCCACTATCTGTCCGCTACCAGGTGATTCCTTCAGTCAATCCACCCACTATCTGTCCGCTACCAGGTGATTCCTTCAGTCAATCCACCCACTATCTGTCCGCTACCAGGTGATTACTTCAGTCAATCCACCCACTATCTGTCCGCTACCAGGTGATTCCTTCAGTCAATCAACCCACTATCCGTCCGCTACCAGGTGATTCCTTCAGTCCATCCACCCACTATCTGTCCACTATCAGGTGATTCGTTCTGTTAATCCACCCACTATCTGTCCGCTACCAGGTGATTCCTTCAGTCAATCCACCCACTATCTGTCCACTACCAGGTGATTCCTTCAGTCAATCCACCCACCATCTGTCCGCTACAAGGTGATTCCTTCACTCAATCCACCCTCTATCTGTCCGCTACCAGGTGATTTCTTCAGTCAATCCACCCACTATCTGTCCACTATCAGGTGATTCCTTCAGTCAATCCACCCACTATCTGTCCATTACCAGGTGATTCCTTCAGTCAATCCACTCACTATCTGTCCACTACCAGATGATTCCGTCAGTCAATCCACCCATTATCTGTTCATTACCAGGTGATTCCTTCAGTCAATCCAACCACTATCTGTTCACTACCACGTGATTCCTTCAGTCAATCCACCCACTATCTGTCCACTACCAGGTGATTCCTTCCGTCAATCCACCCACTATCTGTCCACTACCAGGTGATTCTTTCAGTCAATCCACCCACTATCTGTCCACTACCAGGTGATTCCCTCAGTCAATCCACCCACTATCCGTCCGCTACCAGGTGATTCCCTCAGTCAATCCACCCACTATCTGACCGCTGCCAGGTGATTCCTTCGGTCAATCCACCCACTATCTGTCCGCTACAAGGTGATTCCTTCAGTCAATCCACCAACTATCTGTCGGCTACCAGGTGATTCCGTAAGTCAATCCACCCACTATCTGTCCACTACCAGGTGATTCTTTCAGTCAATCAACCCACTATCTGTCCACTACCAGGGGATTCCTTCAATCAATCCACACACTATCTGACCGTTACCAGGCGATTTCTTCAGTCAATCCACACACTATCTGTCCACTACAAGGTGATTCCTTCAGTCAATCCACCCACTATCTGTGCACTACCAGGAGATTCCTTCAGTCAATCCACCCACTATCTGTCCACTACCAGGTGATTCCATCAGTCTATCCACCCACTATCTGTCAACTACCAGGTGATTCCTTCAGTCAATCCACCCACTATCTGTCCACTACAAGGTGATTCCTTCACTCAATCCACCCTCTATCTGTCCGCTACCAGGTGATTTCTTCAGTCAATACACCCACTATCTGTCCACTACCAGGTGATTCCTTCAGTCAAACCACCCACTATCTGTCCGCTACCAAGTGATTCCTTCAGTCAATCCACCCACTATCTGTCCTCTATAAGGTGATTCCTTCAGTCCATCCACCCACTATCAGTCCACTATCAGGTGATTCGTTCTGTTAATCCACCCACTATCTGTCAGCTACCAGATGATTCCTTCAGTCAATCCACCCACTATCTGTCCACTACCAGGTGATTCCTTCAGTCAATCCACCCACCATCTGTCCGCTACAAGGTGATTCCTTCACTCAATCCACCCTCTATCTGTCCGCTACCAGGTGATTTCTTCAGTCAATCCACCCACTATCAGTCCACTACCAGGTGATTCCTTCAGTCAATCCACCCACTATCTGTCCACTACCAGGTGATTCCTTCAGTCAATCCACACACTGTCTGTCCACTACCAGGTGATTCCTTCAGTCAATCCACCACTATCTGTCCGCTACCAGGTGATTCCTTCAGTCAATCCACACACTATCTGTCCGCTACCAGGTGATTCCTTCAGTCAATCCACCCACTATCTGTCTGCTACCAGGTGATTCCTTCATTCAATCCACCCACTATCTGTCCACTACCAGGTGATTCCTTCAGTCAATCCACCCACTATCTGTCCGCAACCAGGTGATTCCTTCAGTCAATACACACACTATCTGTCCACTACCAGGTGATTCCTTCAGTCAATCCACCCACTATCTGTCCGCTACCAGGTGATTGCTTGAGTCAATCGACCCACTATCTGTCCGCTACCAGGTGATTCATTCAGTCAATCCACCCACTATATGTCTGCTACCAGGTGATTCCTTCAGTAAATCCACCCACCATCTGTCCGCTCAAGGTGATTCCTTCAGTCAATTCACCCACTATCTGTCCGCTACCAGGTGATTCCTTCAGTCAATCCACCCACTATCTGTCCACTACCAGGTGATTCCTTCAGTCAATCCACCCACTATCTGTCCACTACCAGGTGATTCCTTCAGTCAATCCTCCCACTATCTGTCCACTACCAGGTGATTCCTTCAGTCAATCCACACACTGTCTGTCCATACCAGGTGATTCTTTCAGTCAATCCACCCACTATCTGTCCACTACCGTGATTCCTTCAGTCAATCCATCCACCATCTGTCCACTACCAGGTGATTCCTTCAGTCAATCCACCCACTATCTGTCCGCTACCAGGTGATTCCTTCAGTCAATCCACCCATCATCTGTCCACTACCAGGTGATTCCTTCAGTCAATCCACCCACTATCTGTCCGCTACCAGGTGATTCCTTCAGTCAATCCACCCACTATCTGTCCGCTACCAGGTGATTCCTTCAGTCAATCCACCCACTATCTGTCCTCTATCAGGTGATTCCTTCAGTCATTCCACCCACCATCTGTCCGCTACCAGGTGATTCCTTCAGTCTATCCACCCACTATCTGTCCACTATCAGGTGATTCCTTCAGTCAATCCACCCACTATCTGTCCAATACCAGGTAATTCCTTCAGTTAATCCACCCACTATCTGTCCACTATCAGGTGATTCCTTCAGTCAATCCACCCACTATCTGTCCAATACCAGGTAATTCCTTCAGTCAATCCACCCACTATCTGTCCACTACCAGGTGATTCCTTCAGTCAATCCACCCACTATCTGTTCACTACCAGGTCATTCCTTCAGTCAATCCAACCACTATCTGTCCACTACCAGGTGATTCCTTCAGTCCATCCACCCACTATCTGTACACTATCAGGTGATTCGTTCTGTTAACCCACCCACTATCTGTCCGCTATCAGGTGATTCCTTCAGTCAATCCACCCACTATCTGTCCACAACCAGGTGATTCCTTCAGTCAATCCACCCACCATCTGTCCGCGACAAGGTGGTTCCTACACTCAATCCACCCTCTATCTGTCCGCTACCAGGTGATTTCTTCAGTCAATCCACCCACTATCTGTCCACTATCAGGTGATTCCTTCAGTCAATCCACCCACTATCTGTCCATTACCAGGTGATTCCTTCAGTCAATCCACTCACTATCTGTCCACTACCAGATGATTCCTTCAGTCAATCCACCCATTATCTGTTCATTACCAGGCGATTCCTTCAGTCAATCCAACCACTATCTGTTCACTACCACGTGATTCCTTCAGTCAAACCACCCACTACCTGTCCACTACCAGGTGATTCCTTCATTCAATCCACCCACTATCTGTCCACTACCAGGTCAATCCTTCAGTCAATCCACCCACTATCTGTCCGCTACCAGGTGATTCCTTCAGTCAATCCACCCTCTATGTCTGCGCTACCAGGTGATTCCTTCAGTCAATCCACCAACTATCCATCCGCTACCAGGTGATTCCTTCAGCCAATCCACCCACTATCCGTCCGCTACCAGGTGATTCCCTCAGTCAATCCACCCACTATCCGTCCGCTACCAGGTGATTCCCTCAGTCAATCCACCCACTATCTGTCCGCTGCCAGGTGATTCCTTCGGTCAATCCACCCACTATCTGTCCGCTACCAGGTGATTCCTTCAGTCAATCCACCAACTATCTGTCGGCTACCAGGTGATTCCTTAAGTCAATCCACCCACTATCTGTCCACTACCAGGTGATTCTTTCAGTCAATCAACCCACTATCTGTCCACTACGAGGGGATTCCTTCAGTCAATCCACACACTATCTGACCGTTTCCAGGTGATTTCTTCAGTCAATCCACACACTATCTGTCCACTACCAGGTGATTCCTTCAGTCAATCCACCCACTATTTGTGCACTACCAGGAGATTCCTTCAGTCAATCCACCCACTATCTGTCCACTACCAGGTGATTCCATCAGTCCCTCCACCCACTATCTGTCCACTACCAGGTGATTCCTTCAGTCAATCCACCCACTATCTGTCCACTACCAGGTGATTCTTTCAGTCAATCCACCCACTATCTGTCCACTACCAGGTGATTGCTTCAGTCAATCCACCCACTATCTGTCCACTAATAGGTGATTCCTTCAGTCAATCCACCACTATCTGTCCGCTACCAGGTGATTCCTTCAGTCAATCCACACACTATCTGTCCGCTACCAGGTGATTCCTTCAGTCAATCCACCCACTATCTGTCCGCTACCAGGTGATTCCTTCATTCAATCCACCCACCATTTGTTCATTACCAGGTGATTCCTTCATTCAATCCACCCACTATCTGTCCACTACCAGTTCAATCCTTCAGTCAATCTACCCACTATCTGTCCGCTACCAGGTGATTACTTCAGTCAATCCACCCACTATCTGTCCGCTACCAGGTGATTCCTTCAGTCAATCCACCCACTATCTGTCCAATACCAGGTGATTCCTTCAGTCAATCCACCCACTATCCGTCCGCTACCAGGTGATTCCTGCAGTCAATCCACCCACTATCCGTCCGCTACCAGGTGATTCCTTCAGTCAATCCACCCACTATCCGTCCGCTACCAGGTGATTCCCTCAGTCAATCCACCCACTATCTGTCTGCTGCCAGGTGATTCCTTCAGTCAATCCACCCACTATCTGTCCGCTAACAGGTGATTCCTTCAGTCAATCCACCCACTATCTGTCTGCTACCAGGTGATTCCTTCAGTCAATCCACCCACTAACTGTCCGCTACCAGCTGATTCCTTCAGTCAATCCACCCACTATCTGTCCGCTACCAGGTGATTCCTTCAGTCAATCCACCCACTATCTCTCTACTACCAGGTGATTCCTTCAGTCAATCGACCCACTATCTGTCCCCTACCAGGTGATTCCTTCAGTCAATCCACCCACTATCTGTCCACTACCAGGTGATTCATTCAGTCATCCACTCACTATCTATCCACTACCAGGTGATTCCTTCAGTCAATCCACCTACTATCTGTCCGCTACCAGGTGATTCCTTCAGTCAATCCACCCACTAATTGTCGACAACCGTGATTCCTTCAGTCAATCCATCCACCATCAGTCCACTAACAGGTGATTCCTTCAGTCAATCCACCCACTATCTGTCCGCTACCAGGTGATTCCTTCAGTCAATCCACCCACCATCTGTCCACTACCAGGTGATTCCTTCAGTAAATCCACCCACTATCTGTCCGCTACCAGGTGATTCCTTCAGTGAATCCACCCACTATCTGTCCACTACCAGGTGATTCCTTCAGTCAATCCACCCACTAACTGTCGACTACCGTGATTCCTTCAGTCAATCCATCCACTATCTGTCTACTACAAGGTTATTCCTTCAGTCAATCGACCCACTATCTGTCCGCTACCAGGTGATTCCTTCAGTCAATTCACCACTATCTGTCCGCTACCAGGTGATTACTTCAGTCAATCCACCCACTATCTGTCCACTACCAGGAGATTCCTTCAGTCAATCCACCCACTATATGTCCACTACCAGGTAATTCCATCAGTCAATCCACCCACTATCTGTCCACTACCAGGTGATTCCTTCAGTCAATCCACCCACTATCTGTCCACTACCAGGTGATTCTTTCAGTCAATCCACCCACTATCTGTCCACTACCAGGTGATTGCTTCAGTCAATCCACCCACTATATGTCTGCTACCAGGTGATTCCTTCAGTCAATCCACCCACCATCTGTCCACTACCAAGTGATTCCTTCACTCAATCCACCCACTATCTGTCCACTACCAGTTGAATCCTTCAGTCAATCCATCCACTATCTGTCCGCTACCAGGTGATTCCTTCAGTCAATCCACCCACTATCTGTCCGCTACCAGGTGATTCCTTCAGTC